>NC_042494.1:166587047-166594002 GCF_005508785.2 Acyrthosiphon pisum | reverse complement strand
TACATATTAAAAAACCTGGAATAAATATTTTATTTATTTTGTTGTGATTGTAATGATTGTATAATATTATTTGTGGGTATTTGAAACTTCTAAAGTATACTATTATATATCTATGATAGTACCACGGTTTGTTATTGATGTATAACGCGTTACCTGATGGATATTGTGATATGATTAATTTGGAATTTATTATCAACACCTATTATAGGTCAATTTTTTTTTTAATACCATAGATAAGTATATAAGATACCTTATACCTAGACTGACAAACCGTCTCCGCTCTGAATCGTTTTTCTTATACAGTGATATTATATCATTGAATTCAAATTTAATACTATCCATTATACAGTGACCCACTTGTAACCTACTGTACAGCAGAGCGACATCCACTTACACACCTTTTTAAAATTGTTAGTGAGTCAGTATCAAGAAAATCGACTGCTCCCATGTAAAATTGTTATTGATTTTTCTATCATAAAAAAAATATATCAACGAACAGTGCAGTTTAGTTTAGGTATAGATAATGGCACGACGAATATAATAAATAGAGAAGAGACACATTCAGTAATATACTAATATACACTACCTCCACTGATTTAAGTTTTTTGTATATGACATATTTTACTATATTATTTTAGAGGTGAGCTCTGCAAAATTGTTGTAATTAGAAAGTGGACGCAATGGGTCTTCTTTTGCTATTGGTCATTGGATATTTAAATTATAATAGAGCAGGAATTTATAGACTTTTGATAATTTTACAGTAATTGTTTTAATACTTTACTGCAGGTACCTATATTATAGAAATTGACCGTTTCGTTTCAGTAAACGAATAACAGTTTATCAGTTTAAGAAAAATGGAGGTTGCATAGCTGTTGTAGAGTGAAAATAAATATTAAAAGCAAAAAAGTCGAATAACTTTCTTCATGGCCGTTATAATAATAGGGATGATAGGATTTAATACGAGGTTTGTCATATATAATTAAATTTATCTATGGAAAAGTTTGCACCTTGAAAATTATAAACATAATTTACACCTTCGTCAAACACCACAAACATTACTTCTTCGTATAATTAAAATAGAGAGAAAACTTTTAGATAGAAGTTTGAAATGATATAAGCTTTGGAAACGATATACTTTCAATAGGTGCAAAATTCTACAGGCCAATAAAGTTTTCCCGCAATAGACTGAACTAAAAAAAGCAATTTTGTAAACTCCGGAGATTTAATCTTCGTGTTGGATGATCATTTAAACTTTTAATAAAATTAAATTGGACTACTGTATATTTAAATGTCATAGTGATAATATATTATATAGTTTTAATACATTTATAATTCATAATTATTTCGAAAAATTTTAACAAAAATTGAATTTTTAAATTTAAATAATAAATACTATGTTTTAGATTGGTATATTTATTGGGCTATGAACTAATTGAATTGATATTAATGTATCAGTAATACAATACAATAATGATTCATTAATCATATATTTTGGTAATTATTTCGTATTATCTACGATTTTAAATATTTGTTTGATATATGATAAAGATTATCATGATACTTTCTAAGTGCTAACTTCATTAATATACTGTTATTAAACAAAATATTTAACATAATATAATAATGATAAAATAATACTAATATTGAACCTGAAATATTTGAAACAATTACAGTTTATATGTTATTGTGAATAATCTAAACTAGATAATTAATAACGACAACAATTTCCTAAATAAAACTAGGTTTATGGAAAACATTACTAGTATTAAGTATTCATATAAATCAGTATACAGGCACTAGAAAAAATGCTGATTGGAACGACGCGATAGTGAGTAAAGTGTGTAAAATGAAGTATTCACGTTAATATTAATTTTAATTGAACGAACAATGTAAATGGAAAGAGGGCAAGAACATTTTATACTAGCACTATTTTTTATATATTATATATTTTTATAATATAATTTCTTATAGTGAAGTTTATTATACTAAGCAAGATTTAGGTTTAAATTGAGCGTAGATTAAAAATTAAAATATATGCATTTTTTATGAATTTATGCACTTTTTTCAAATAATTCAATATTTAAAGCCATTACTTATACATATTCTATAGGATATATTGAACGATTTTATAAAGTATGTTTTATTATATTGTCTGACTATCAATCAGGGCATGAACATATTAAAATAATAAAATAACTAATATTTCCTAAATCTATTTCGTGTTAATCGTTAAATTAATTAAAGTAAGCAAAATATACGATTTATATGCGTCTTTAGATTCTAGATAAAGATGGCCTGCATACATTCATAACTCCTTGTCCCAACAAACTTCAAACAGAACGCTTTTTGTCCCGTTATCTCCGTATTATATATGCATAAAATAAAAAACCTGTACACGAAACAAATTATAAGTACAGACAATATTATTTCAGATTTAAATGAATATGATATTATGTAATATAATATATTATTTATGTTATTATTGAAACCAAAATTTAGCAATAAGAATGAGAAATTGTCTTATTGACGTATTCCACAATTTTATTATAAACATTACGATTACACCCTACCGTCACTCATCCAACAACACACCTTATCTAACAGGCTAACAGTATCTCCAAAACATCTTTAAAAATACCTACCTATAAAAATTATCAAACAATTTTTAGAGCCAAGCCAAAATTGTTTGTCCGTTATTTATATAAAATAGATTCGTATAATGGACGCAACTATTATACGTTTATAGACGCAGCGGTCTGGCTATTCACTGTCCGCTGCGTCTTTATACTGCAGTGAAAACGCACCTTTAGCAACTTTTTAGTAAATATTAATTGTAATTTATTTTAACTAATACTCTGATTGGCATTATTATCGATGGTTAAAATAACATACAATTCATTCCTCTTTTCAGCCAGGTACATATATACGTCATAGTGTGTTTTCCATCAAATTCGAAAGCATTTCAAGACAATACATTTTAATACGTAGGTATATAGTTAAATAGAAAAATAATATGGCTATATAGTAGCGCATTTACTATTTTAAAATACATAGGTTCTGAAATCTGAATACACTATAGTATTTACTGCAGAATTAGTTATAATATTGTCTAATGCTACAACCCGCACACTTAAGTGACAAATAGCTTACCTATGTTAATACGTACAGTTTTTGTTTAACATACATATTAATTATTATAAGGCTATACTTGTATAATTAATAATTAATTTGACTTAGATCTTTGTAGCTATAATATTATGTCATAATACGATCCCTTATTAGTTATTACATCGTCGTAAGTGGGTACACAATACAGTAAAAGGATGTATAATACATAGATTATAGATAATCATAATCTAATTACGTACCTATTACAAGCCTTTTATTTTGGGCAAGTATTATTCACTAGAATATGTACGATGTACCTATTTCTGTAAAAATTCAGAATCACGACAGTTCCAAACAGGAGTTACACTGAATTTATTGTATACCTAATATACAACCAGATATACATATTAGCTATTTCTGGTTGCTCTAAACTGAAGTTTTCTGTACTGTATATTATTGTACTCAGATAAGTTAACAATTTTGGAACTTTTTTATAGACACAATTTTAGCCTTTAGGAGTACCTACCTAATGTTAACAAATATTTAAATCGTATACAGTATAAATTATAAGATAATATTATTACTAGGGCCTAGGAGTGATTCGATTACAATATTTACCGATTTCTTATGTATAGAATCGAAAGAATAGGTATCCATAATCCAGATTGGTATTTTATATAGGTACCTACTATAATTTATATCAATTTATATTTTTAATTGAACAGTTTCCATTAATCGATAGGTATTTGATTTTTAGCAATTTTTTTCATTATTATATGAAATATATTCCTAATTGTATCCATCGATTCTTCTTTCTAAAACAATTATTGATTACTAATAACAAAATAGTTGTCGGTTCCACGATTCAATTATTTTCACGGAGTCTATAATCGAAAGTAATTTTATCGATTCTGATTCTTTTCAGAATCGATATTTACTCCTTATTCCGATTAGTATTGAATAAGATAATCGAAGATTTATCGATTTCCATATGATTTAACTAGATTTCGAATTTTTTGACGATGTCGATTCCTTTTTACACACAAAATTCTATGGAATCGATCCAACCGATCCCTAATTATTACGTAATATAATAGAACTAAATAATTATTAAGTAATCATCCATTTTTAGTTTTCTAACAAATCGTTTAACTAAAATATAGGTAATTCAGAGACTATCGAATGGTTGAGGCATACCGCAGAATCGAAATCGAAAAGTAAAAATACCTAGTAAATAAATTACATAACGTCTAGCCAAGTCCATATATATATATATATAATATATATATATAGAGCGTTAAATCAATTGATTATTATAACGAACATTAAATAGTCATAATTTGACTATTTCATTACCTACATCAAAGTTCAAATATATAGTAAATATATGTATACCTAATATAATGTACATTTACATAATAATATAAACAAATGAATACTATCGCGCATGCGTGTTGGGACCAAGTAAGCACACGGCTATTCAGCTTAGATATTGAATATACCTAAATGCGTATACGATATACATAATATGTTATGAACTATGAAATAACCTAAAAATATGATTTTTCTAATTCCAACACCATATAATGCCGTCAGGGGGAGAAAACCGAAACAACGAGACCCCTATATAGTATAGTTAAAGTGCTATAGCATTAAGGGTAGGTAGTTTTTTTTGAGGTCGGATACACTGTCGTTTATTTACTTGAACGAACGCGTATCGTAGTAAAAGTCAAATGGCCGCAGTGCACGGTCATATCGCACCCGTGAACGACGATTTATTTAGGTACATATTTTATTATTGGTGCAGGTCTTCGTTCGATATATATTATGATGACTACGACGAAAAAATACCGATTTAACATTGAAACGGTGTTACTGAACCGTCAAAAACTCGTCGGTCTGGGTCGTCATGTGCGTAACGGGGGTGGGGGAAGAAACAACAACAAAATGAATCGAGTGAATGTCAGTATCGTTTAGTTCATCTCTTGACAAAAAGCGCGGGGGGTTAGTCATCAAGTACGTTGTACAATGATAATAATATTATTTGTCGTCCTCACGTTGCAGCATTGTTGCTAGGGTGGCGGCGGCCGGGCGCGTCTCACTGGGTCACCGCGAAACGCTCGATGGCGGGGAGGTTGGGGCGAATTACGCGCGTGGTTGGCAGCAATGTATCTCGGTGAGGCATGTGTTTCTTCCCACCTTTCCACCGTCGAAAACAATAACACTGATTTGGCGAATGTTCACGTTTGGAGTCGATCCGTTTTTTTTTCCTCGCACCGTCCGCTAAGAAGTAAGATTTCGTATGGTTTATTGGTTTTCACAGCTATCGTTGTCACAACCGCCGCCGATTTTCAGACTTATCGGATTACCTTCGACCGAACACTTAAGACACTGCGCGACTAACACTCTAAGAACCGGGCGTCGATCTTATGAAATTGAAACGACATTCCTACTGACGACGTGCTTAAGGACATTTTAGTAGAAGTAGTAACAATAATATTAATATAATTAATAATTATTAGGTTTTTAATATACATATATACAATCAGATACGAAAGCACTATGGCGGATTCGATAGAGCCGAAAAACATTGCAGACGACGTTATTGTCCCAGGGGCACCTGGTGATAAGAGGAAGATGTCATCAGACATGAGTCCAGAACAGACTAACGTCATAAAAAAACTAAAAGAGAGCAAAGCGCAACCGGGTAAGTGATCGATAAATACATACTAATAATCCGAGGAACGTTCATTTTCTAACGTGGATTAATTGTACATTTATATTTTCAGACACGTTGTGTCAGTGTCCCCAAAAATGTTCCGAACGTGTACCGCAGCGGTCCAAGGATGAGCTGTTTAAAATGTTTGTAGAAATGGACAGCGAAGATGTGCAAAATAAATTTTTACAGAAGTTTATTGAAGCTCGACCTGTTGCCAATCGGTTGTTTAGTAAAGAGACCACAGCTAATGGTAAACTATTAAGAAGAATTCATTGCAAGTACAGAATACCTTCTTTTGTATCCGAGGATTTTTTGTCAAGTGAGTCTTGCATCTGTGTTCTTGTAAAAAATATATTTATGAATAATTTGGGTGTCTTTAAATAAATTGGAAACTTAAAAGTATTGAGTAAATTAGTTGTTTAACTTGGATACTTAGATCTAACACATTAAATTTATATTGACTGAACCGATTGGAATAAATAAATTAATTTAAAAATATTACCTACCTATTATTTATTTTTCAAGTATAAACTTAATTGGTTATTCAATAGTCAATACATAATGACACAATTCTATAAAATCTATAGATATAATACCAATTTTAAGATCACCTATTTAAAACTTCATAGATTGATTATAAAACTACTTTTTCAGTTTGCTTATTGAACCCCTTGCTCCTGTATAAATAAATTATTTATAACAAATAATTGACATTTCTTATTATTATTTTTTTTTGTATTTATCAAATGTTAAAATAAAACCCAATAACGCATTGCTATTTTCTAGTAAAATGTGAAAAACTAATGTAATGTACCTATCTAAATATATTTTACAGATATAAATTGCGACTCTGACAAAGATGAAGAATCAGACTTTGATGAAACATCCTCAGTGGCGTCTTTGGATTCCAAAGAAGAGAATGACAAGTCTTTAGAAAGTGATTCAACAGAAACATCAAGAAAGTCATTAAGTCGTTACAATTGTGTAGATGTTTGTCAAAAAGCATTTCTCAATCTGTTTGGTTTATCCGATAAACGTTTAAAAACTGTTAGAGAATTATTGATAATTAAAGCTCGTCAAAAGCACATGAAACGTATGATGGAAAAAGAAGAAAAACCAAATAGAAGT
>NC_042494.1:166586502-166586947 GCF_005508785.2 Acyrthosiphon pisum | reverse complement strand
ATCTTTAGCTAAGGATCTTGCACAGGGTTGTTTGCCATTGATGGCGCTTTTTAATAAAGAAGATAGTAAGAAAGTATCTGATCAGTTGATGACTGCCATCAGCAATGATATAAATTTAGTAAATAACTTCTTTTGCAATCAACTATGGAAACCAGAGTACATTAACCAAAAGCCATCTGAATGAGTATAAATTATTTTTAATGCATATTTTTATGATTTTAAATGGAATTTGATTGGAATAGTATCTTGTTTAAATCAATTGTCACATACTACTTTAATACAAGTCCAATTCAATGTTCTAAATTCAGGGGATTATACTTAATGTAAATTTTATATTTATCGTACTAGTTTATTAAATGTCAGTTGACTGGGGTTGTTAAAATATGTATAATTGTCTAACTATTCTATGGTTTTAATTACTTGGTTTGGTATAATACCTAATAAA
>NC_042494.1:166585449-166586452 GCF_005508785.2 Acyrthosiphon pisum | reverse complement strand
AAACACAATAAATCTAGGTGACAAAATCTTAGGTTGTGTCCAATGATCGTTTCTTTAACAATTTAAATATTTTTTTTAAGTTAATAAGGTATTTCATTTAATGGAAGTTTTATAAAGATACATTTATTTTCAGTATTCAATATAATTAAATGCAATTTACGTTTAAAATTGTGAATTTATAACGTAGTAATTTATTCAAAAATCAATGTCGACAATAATCGAAAACACAAGTTGTTTTTCTGTTTATATAAATTATTATAATATTATATCTGATCACAAATATGGTAAATATTTAAATCCATAAGATTATTTCTTCAATAATCAAGGGACTATGAGCCCTAAATACTGTATTTCAAAATATGCAAGACTCAAAATAAACACGTAATTTAGTAGGTACCTAACGATGATCGTATTTATTCTCATATAAATGCAGTTAATTATATTATACCCAATGTCCCGATAGCTCGAAGATTTGTCGAAAGCAACTAGGTACGATATAGGTACTATATAATATACAAAATAACGTGTTCCGTCTTCGGCCGATATATACCGACACGTATTCTCGGTTACAATGGGGTGCAGCTCAACAATAGAGACTTTGTTCGAGGATTCAGACAATAATAATAATATTATACAACAATTATTATTTTTTTTTTTTTTTTTTTTTTTTTATTAAATTTAAGGCTTCAAATACAAAAGTTTATTAGCCTACAATGGTTTACATGACTGGTGGTAACATTTAGCTAAAGGAAATTAGGTTTTTTACATTAATAATTTATAAATATAATTTAAAGGTAATGGTTATAGTGTAGCAACGTTGATCCGTTGTCTTATATGTTCGTTGAGAGGTCGGCCATCTTGATGAAATTTGTTATGGTTTTTTCTTGTCCTGGTCCGAGTGCATCTTTGAGTGAGGTGGTGTTTATGTTTGCTCTTGTTCTGGCGTTATGGTAAATGGGGCATTCTAAAAATATGTGATTTACAGTGAGTTCACAGTCGCATG
>NC_042494.1:166581145-166581322 GCF_005508785.2 Acyrthosiphon pisum | reverse complement strand
TGGCATTAAATAACTATTGAGAAAATCGAAAAATGAACTCTCTAAAGTACCATCTTGATCTAATTTTCTAAAAGATAAGGTACTATTTGTTGAAATTGAAGCACTCCTGATCGAAATTTTGTATCCAGGATAAAAAAAATTTAAAAATTAAAAAATAAACACCATTGTAAAACCACT
>NC_042494.1:166580742-166581045 GCF_005508785.2 Acyrthosiphon pisum | reverse complement strand
TTTGCAAATTGTAAAAACAGATTTGCAATTATTTGCAATTAATTTGCTAAATATTGGCATTGGTTTGGAACGGATCGGACAAAGTGGGGGGGCTGCATGAAGTTAGCCCCCCCAAATCTTTTTTTTAGTTTGCGACCATGCACTAAATTTGCAAATTCTGAAAACCAATTTGCAATTATTTGCAATTAATTTGCTAAATATTGGCGCTGGTTTGAAGTGAATCCGCCAAAGTGGGGGGGCTAACTTCATGACCATAAATAAGTCAAAATATTTAGAAAATGTTATGGTGTATAGAAAATGCTA
>NC_042494.1:166577214-166578449 GCF_005508785.2 Acyrthosiphon pisum | reverse complement strand
CCCCCCCCCAGCATCAAAAAAAAATGTGTGATATTATTGATGAATTTCTTATTACCTATTAATCATCCGTGTATACACAAACATATACGTCATAATAATATGACTATTGAGTATTGACTATTGACTATTGAGTATACACTATACTTTACCAACAACGAAAAAATATTTCATAACGAAATTATAGTTGCCGTATGCCCGTATATCAATCAAAATAGATATTTGATCGTACACAGTCAGTTAGTTGCGTTCGGACATAGATACATATTAATATTGTCATTATCTCGACCGACTCGATCGGACAGCGGAGAAAAAACCGATTACGTTATAATCGTTGAATTTCGCGTGAATGACAATATATAGCGTGAAAAAGATTCTATTTTTATAGCAGTATCGTAAATGACCATGTTAAACATTTTCGTTAAATAATATTGTGAAATTTTCGTTCATTTTGTTCTATTCTGCCCAGGGATGGATAGACCCATGGGGAAAAATGGATTTTTTCTGTGGAGCCCCCTTATATGTTTATGTTGGGGGTCCCACTCAGGTCTACACATTGTTTTTTTGCACAATAAAATACTCACCAAATAGGAATAGTTTAAATTTAAAATAATTCATTTTTTTATATTAATTACTAGCTGATTCCGTGCACTTCGTTGCCCGTTAAATGTACAAACTAATGTATATGACCGGGGGCGGATTTGCCCATAGACCACCAAGGCACTGGCCTAGGGCGCAATTTTTTAGTTAATTTTTACTTTTTAGTTTTTCATAATTTCATTATTCTATTTGCCTAAATTTATATTTTATATTAATTTTTTTCGTATACAACTTGCATGAAACTGGAGAATGGCTCGCGTCGCAATAACGTTTTAATTTGTAAGCCTAACCTAACCTTGCCGTTTGAGTTTAATCCTGCGACCAGCGCTCGCCGCCACCGCTAAAGGTTCGACATCGACACTCGACGAGGCCTATGTTAATGCATGTGAGACGGTATACGGGTGTGCGGCGTAAACGCGTACAATATTGCGAATGGCGCATGCGCAAAACACAAGCCAAGGCGGACAGATATACTGCTTCGCTGGCCGCCGGGTACATTACTACATTGTATATAGCGAGGACAGGGGACAGGTCGCCCAGTGGTCGTGTCGAAGGTATTATTATGGAGCAATATCGCTCCTTCAAATTTTGTTGGTGGCTGGGTGGGTGGTCGCCCTGCCACAAAATACCTAGCTACC
>NC_042494.1:166569448-166577164 GCF_005508785.2 Acyrthosiphon pisum | reverse complement strand
AAATATTTTACGAATAACGAATTTTCGTGGAGACATTCAGTCGAACATGACATAATACGTTAAGCGGTATTTAAGTATTATAATTAATAATATTCCAACCTACCTGTAATTTTAGTTTTTTTCATATGGCGTTGAGCTGTAGCCGTAGGCCCGAAGGCCTAACTAAGCTCTGACACCATGGACTTATGCATAAGAAAATACATTTTGAATTATAATTAATAATTGTTATTTTTTGTTGAAATAATATTAAAAGTTATCAACATTTAAACATGATAATGTGAGTAAAAAAAAAATATTCCGTGTATATTTTATGATTTTTATAGTATATAAAATATTATAAAAACAGTAAAAATGTAGTTAAATTAGTTAAAATTTATTTTTGAGGCTGCAAATTGTTGCAAATATTTTTAAAAACTTAGTACTTAGTACTTAGTATGCAAAATATTGATACCGGTTTGGAGTCGATCGAATGAATTGGTATGGCTGACAAATTTTGCAAAAAAATTCGCCAAAATTCCAATTTCGATTTGCAAATTATAAAAACAGATTTGCAATTATTTGCAATTAATTTGCTAAATATTGGCGTTGGTTTGGAACGGATCGGACAAAGTGGGGGGGCTGACCAAATTTGCAAAAAAATTCGCCAAAATTTCCAATTTCGATTTGCAAATTGTAAAAACAGATTTGCAATTATTTGCAATTAATTTGCTAAATATTGGCGTTGGTTTGGAACGGATCGGACAAAGTGGGGGGGCTGACCAAATTTGCAAAAAAATTCGCCAAAATTCCAATTTCGATTTGCAAATTGTAAAAACAGATTTGCAATTATTTGCAATTAATTTGCTAAATATTGGCGTTGGTTTGGAACGGATCGGACAAAGTGGGGGGGCTGAACAAATTTGCAAAAAAATTCGCCAAAATTCCAATTTTGATTTGCAAATTGTAAAAACTGATTTGCAATTATTTGCAATTAATTTGCTAAATATTGGCGTTGGTTTGGAACGGATCGGATAAAGTGGGGGGGCTGCATGAAGTTAGCCCCCCCAAATCATTTTTTTAGTTTGCGAGCGTGCATTAAATTTGCAAATTCTAAAAACCGATTTGCAATTATTTGCAATTAATTTGCTAAATATTGGCAGTGGTTTGAAGTGAATCCGCCAAAGTGGGGGGGCTAACTTCATGACCATCGTGGCAGGTTTTTAATTTTGTTAATATGGTTCGCTATAATAACCAAGCGATTTGTTTAAATTATCAACGCCATTATTTCATTCAAAACAGCAATGAACCAAGGTTGTTCTCGTTTCTTAAAGGTATGTAAAGTGTAATACATATATTTATTTGATTTTATTTTTTGTTTTATTTGGAAACTTTTCTGATTTAGAAGAATTACATTTAAGCGTAGTCTTGTCATTGAATAAAACAAACTTGGATACCAGTGAATTGAAAATGCAAACATATGTGATTTGGGGATCTGCTTTGTCTAGATATTTCAATGTAACTATAAGAGGAACAAGTCTATGTAACACAAGACTAGCTACGTATAATAGGTAAGTACTACATTTTTTTTCTGACAAACCTAATTTTATCACCATAGAAGCGCAAATTATCAATATAAAAACATCTATGATTATCTAGTACCATGTTACTTTTTTCTCATAATGAAGTATCTGAAATAAATAATTTGTAGGATACTAAAACTGAAATGAATAACTTTTATTATTTGAATAGGTTTTTAATTTTTTTTTATTTTTATAACACTATTAAATTACCTACTCTCATAGGAAGGATTTCCACGTCCACTACCTCCACTACCTGTTGTGTTCTTTCCTATAACATAATTTAATATTGTTTATTAGTTAAATAGTTATATTAAATAATAAATATATAAATATTTAGTAGTTTTGTATGTACCTATAGGTAGATTATTTATGATAGAGGCCTAATAAATTGTATTTAATTAGTTAATATTATGTTGATGATAGAACTTAAAACAAATAATTATATTAATAATCATGAATTTCTTTCCCAATAAAAATAGTTTATTAAAATTGATTACAATTGTCAACATTAACTTGGTTCTACTTTCACCTTGTTAAAATTAAAAATATTTTTAATACCATGTTTACTTTATTTGTGATAAGTGACCAAATAAATTAATTTCAAAATTGGTATGCCTAAAATAATGGTAATTTAACATTAAGGAGGTGTCAAGTATTATCAGAACTTGTTGCAACCAACTTTTTATTTTACCCTAGGTGTGTGAAATTGTCTTCTTCTTCATTGGCATCACAACTCTTCAAGAGTTTTTGCCGCCACCGACAACTCCCTCCACTCTTCCCGATTTTGTACCTTTTCTTCCCAATTTGATATCCCTAGTTTCTCTAAATCCTGCTTTATACCATCTATCCATCGCTTCTTTGGACGTCCTCTTGGTCTCTTCCCCGTGGGTTTCCATTCGGCCGCCGCTTTGAGGTAATCAGAGTTTGACCTTCTCATCACGTGCCCAAACCATTTTATTCTTTGTGCTTTTACAAAGTTGATTATCTTTGGTACTCCTGTCAGGTCTCGGATCTCTTTGTTTGTTCTTCTGCGCCAGCACCCCAGGTCGTTGTCGTATACAGGGCCGCAGATGATTCTAAATATTTTGTTTTCGAACGACATTAGTTTTTGTTCCATTTTGTTTGTTAAAGGCCATACCTCACATCCATATGTTAGTGTTGGTCTAATTATCGCCGTGTAAAGGTGTACTTTGGTTTTTCTAGAAAACAGTTTAGATTTTAGGTATTTGGTTAGCGAAAATGATGCCTTTTCTGCTTTGATGATTCGGCTGTTTAATTCGATGGACCAGTCGTTATTACCACTGATAGAGGTTCCCAGATATGTAAATTGACGCACTTTTTCAAATGTATGTCCTTGAATCACTACATTGTCGACCTGGTTGTTTTCTGGTAATAGTTCCATCACTTTGGTTTTGTTATCATTTACATTCAACCCTATGGTTTTTGCTTCGTTGATGAGGACTGTGGTGCACTGCTTCACACTCTCTTCATCATCACCAATTATGTTCACTTTTTATTTTACCCTAGGTGTGTGAAATTGTACAAATTCAAATAATACACATAGACAAAATATTGAAGTACTAAAAAGTAAAAACTTACTTCCTCTGTTTTTTTGGGTGGATTCTCTTGTACCACTGGGTCTTTGATCAGTTTCTAAAATTTAAAAGTTTTACACAGTGACGCCGAACACACATGAGTGACTGCTTTTATATATAAAAGGTAGGTAGGTGGGTGGGTGCCCTTAAACAAGGTTTGCCCCAGTGGTTTAAAAAAGGTTCGGTGCCACTGATTGCAATACTACTTTTTTTTGCTGTAAGTGTATCTAATTGTTATTCAAATAATACATATAGATATAATATTGAAGTACTAAAAACTTACTTCCTCTATTTTTTCTGGGGGCTCTTCAGGAGCTTTGATCAGTTTCTAAAATTTAAAAGTTTTAATTACTTATACTACAGAAATAACATTACTATATACTATGTATCATGAATTGAAATACTAAAAACTTACTTCTGCTTTTTTGTTAAGTTTTTCCCGCAGATCACCCCTACGGGATTTTACTAGTTTCTAAAATATAAAAGTTTTAATTATTTATGCTATAGAAATAACATTACCATGTATGTATCATGAATGGTACTATACATTGCAATACTACTTTTGTTGTCTTAAGTATGCAACTGTTATTTAAATAACACATATAGATATATTGAAGTACAAAAAACTTACTTCCTCTCTTATTTTTTTTATTTTCTCCCGCAGATCTCCCATCCTACGGGATTTGACAACTTTCTAAAATTTAAAAGTTTTTATACTTAATACTTATAATATTAAATAAGAACCATACATAAATAATATTAGGTTAGGTTTTAGAGTACTCTCTAGGATTTGGCTTGGTTTATATATATGTAATAATGAACTAGCATATTTGAATTGGCTAATCATGTAATTTCTTTAATTTATTGAAATCATGGATGAAGTTGAGTACGAATGATATGTATTAATTTTAAATAGCAACGGCAGTAATTAATCTAGACGATATAATTTATAATATTATTATGTATAGGTACTGTAGTTTACAATTCAATAATTACTTTTTGTGATACTGGAGGGCTGTACCAACATTCACCACCGTGAATGAAACTGCATATTTGACATCCTATTATAATACCACAAACAAAATTTGTATTATTCTTTGAATTTAATAAAAATTGCATAAAAAAAATAATATTTTGTTAATTGTACTAACTTGTTTTAGTGCAACGCCCAAAATGTTTTTTATTACACATTTTGCATTCTAAAAAAAATATTTAAATCATTTAGGTATTTTAAATCAATAATCTCATTTATAATATAAAATACTATTTATGCATACTGGGTTTATCATAGCGGGTTGATTTTGGTGGTGGTTGGGCCACTGGAGGTTGCGGTTGGGCCACTGGAGGTGGTGGAATGGCATCCTTGCCATAGTAATAGTTATTAATTATAGTAGACATCTGTATAGAATATAATTAATGGATGTAATGTAATTAATCACAGCAATTTTTATGAATCTCTAACAACAAAAAAATTTGAAAATGTTCGCGACTGACAAAATTTTTTAAAATTTTACTTTCATCACTAAAACAATATTGGAATTGTTTTCTATGTTTTTGAATTGGGATATGATTAACTTTTGAGGAATCTTGTACTACATTTTCATGGTTTTTTATCAACAATATTTAATGAAAAAAAAAAACTAAACTGATTAAATTATTTTTAAACAATATTTAGACTAATCAATGTGTCATAACCACGATTAAATATATACTGGTTGCGCAACGAGGTGTGATAACGAGACCCCCGAAGTGTCCTCAACTTTTGACTGATAAGAATTGTATTACGACGCGCTCTACTAGTCTATTAGAACTTGTAGCAGTAAAATACACTGATGCGTGGTGATAATATAATGAGAGCGCTAGTTGTTAATTCTTATCAACAGTTTACCGCAGTTTATCAAGGACACTTCGG
Source organism: Acyrthosiphon pisum (assembly GCF_005508785.2). Taxonomy (NCBI): domain Eukaryota; kingdom Metazoa; phylum Arthropoda; class Insecta; order Hemiptera; family Aphididae; genus Acyrthosiphon; species Acyrthosiphon pisum. The sequence continues at coordinate 166,572,098 of NC_042494.1, read as the reverse complement.
GGGGTCTAGGACATTTCGCCGCGACCGATTCGCCGCGACCGTTTCGCCGCAACCGATTCGCCGCCGGACTATTCGCCGTGACCGTTTCGCCGCCGGACCATTCGCCGCGACCGTTTCGCCGCCGGACCATTCGCCGCGACCGTTTCGCCGCCGGACCATTCGCCGCGACCGTTTCGCCGCGAAGGGCTCACCTCCCCACAAAATATCAATAATACCAATTATGTACCTACCTATAATTTAATATAGGTATAACAATAGGTATTAGGTACAAAGATTATACAATGTTTTCAAACCTCACCACCCGAATATTTCATGCGTTTATCCCCGATTATCACATTTTTGATTTTGAAACATAAATTTCGATATGTTTCTCAATTCAAATCAGATACATTCTATCACCCCTCCTACTGGAATTCTTTTTTGACGGTTTTTTTCTTCTCGAGCTAAAGTTTTTCTTTCTAAATGAGCATTATACTCATTTTCCTCAATAGTACCATTTTTGTGACCACAGCAAACATCACACTGGTCTTTCCTTGGTTTATGAATTGATATTTTTTCTGATTTTAATGTATTTAGAAATAAAGTTTTTGAAGCTGATAAAAACCCCTGTTCAATAATCCAAGCACTGTATACTCTAAACATATCTGACAGTGAAAGAAAAGTTGACTCTACATATATTTTGAAGGTTGATTTCCTACAATAGTGGCTAGGAACCTTAGGCAATAATTCAATCCATTCCTTAATTTTGATTACCATCTCTTTCTTTTTTATTTTTCTAGGTGTTGTTAATAGTTCAGAATTGTTACTAGTTGTACCTTGAAAATTATTTGTTTTACTATCAGGTAACTCATCAGCTTCTGTTTCCGAATCAGTTACAAGTTCATATGATTTTGTCCAACGTTTAAAGCTGTCTTCACCCAGACAAAGTGTACTTAAAAAAAAATGTCTGCAGACTTTTCTTTTTTCTGTACCCAAAGGTAATGCAATATTTTTACTCTCCTTTTTTTTAGTATCTTATTCTTTTTTAATTTTCTTCTTCTTACAATGTCTCTTGTCTGCACTAGACCTCTGACATAACCTTTTTTTTCGTCCCAAGTCTTAAATGACCAGAACTGTTTGAATAAACGCTTTCTGTCCTCTTCAGAAAAAAGTCCACACATAAAAGTGTTTTTTGTTTTTTGAACTTTTTCAGAATGTTTGCACCTAGGTTTTATTTCTCGACTATCAATTACACACTTTTTAGTTAGATTTCCATCAACTAATTTATAACTAATATAAGATTTTCCAGCAACTCTATTTTTTGTTTGTAGTTTTTTAGAACTACGAGAAAATTGCTTCAAATTGTCATTATTACCTTCCAATTGTACATTATTCAAAAGAATATCAGAAATATTATTTGGTTCAAATACATTACTGTCATTATTTATGACAATCTCATCAAAAGTGTCAGGAAAAGCATTTGGTTCAATAACTATATTCTCTTCATTTAAACTAACCTCTTTTAAAAAACTATTACAATCATTGGTAATGGTTTCTTCAAATACAATATCAAAATCGTTAATGTTAACACCGTTTAGATTATCTTTGTTTAAATTTACATCTGATCTAATTTGATTAATAGCATTTAAATCAATTTCAACGTTGTCATCATTTACCGTCCAGTTTTCTAAATAGCTTTCATTAGTATTTAATACTTCATTACTTACAGTAGGTTTTGTTTTGAATTTTGTTAATGGCATATAATTTTTGTTAGCTAAAGCTAACAATTTATAACTTCGTTTCATGATCTAAAAAAATATTATATCAACATTTAATACGTGAAAAATGAATTAAAGTAATATATTAAAATACATTTACCTTTAGATTGGCTGTGTTTCTGTTAAGACTAAAGACATGTTCAAGTATAAAAACTTATAATTTAACGAATTAAAAAAAGTGATAAATATTATGTGATAATACTCTCAAGTGCATGTTTCCCAAACAAAATTTATAATATCAATGAATGATAAACCTCCTATGTGTTCTCAAAAATATTTTTTGCACATAGGAGGTTTTTCAAAATCATTTTAAAATCATCAACACATAGGAGATTAAGTTTATCATTTATCATTTTTTTTGCCATGAACTTAGCTTATCAAAATTTTTATCATATTGTGGCATATTTTTTTCTAAATCCAGGAGTATCAACATCTCAAAAACGTACATTTTGCACATAGGAGGTTTGTTCCCGTCAACGACGATATTCTTCTATGCATGATGCATCCACCTATAAAAACTACCAAAAGCGGTAGTAAATTAAACATACTTCCTGAAGTTTAATTTTAATTTCGAAAAATAGTTGAATTCGTAAGCTCCTTGACTATGCTTTGTATGAACCACTTTTTTGATATAAAACCCAAAAAGCCCAAAATAAATACAAATGTAACGCAATTATTTCATGAGATTTTTAAAAAAAATATCCAAATTGTATGGTATTTTAAAATTGAAAATTGACTTCTTAGAAAGCATAGTTAATTTGCCAAAGAATTCATACATATATTAAAAATTAAAATCGGACATTCGGAAGTATGTGTAATTTACCACCGCTTATTGGTCTAAAACGTACGAAAAATACGTGACATGCGATCTCCTTAACACTTCTTTTAGAAAA
>NC_042494.1:166565187-166566354 GCF_005508785.2 Acyrthosiphon pisum | reverse complement strand
TTTATTTCAGTATAATATATAATTTTTAAATTTTAAGTGGATACGTATTAACACACATACACATATATTAATTAATACAATTAGAATTTCTTTAAACTCATATATTTTACGATTTTTGCTAAACTTGTTATTGGTATTCCATACGAAAGTTATTTTATAAACGTGGTTACATCATAGTAATATTTTGTGAAATATTACAGTATTAAAATAATCACGTAGATGAAACTAAAAAGTAAAACATTCATCGCTTCGCTCAGAATCTAAAATAATATAATTTCTTTATACACAAGTATTTTACAAAACGTACTCAACTTATTATAAGTGTTGCATAGGAACGAGTTATTTTGTGGATAAATTTAGATCAAAATTACGTTTTATGATAAAGTTCAGTATTAAAATAATAAATTTAATATTAACAGGAAAACAAATTCATAATAAAGCATTTTATTAAATTAGTTAATTATTAAATGATTTTAATTTAAATTTCTAAAGAAAATTAGGAAATACAATAATGTGTTCTTAATAATTTCTAAGACTTAATTTGCTTGAAACCTACTACAAACATTATAATAATAATATTTCTAAATTGTAAAATAATTTAAAACCTCAATTTATTTTTCTAATTTTAATTCCAAATTATCATTCAACAACATATTAAATGGAAATGTCAATAGTATAGGTATACACGCAAAATCAGTTTTTTTTTATGTTTTTAGTAATTACGAACTACAATAAATATAGAGAATAATATTTTTGAGGTTATGACCACGATTAAAGATATACTGGTTACGCAACGAGCTATGATAAGAACATAAAATGTGGTTCCCGAAGTGCGAACCTGGACATTTCGCCGCGACCGATTCGCCGCGACCGTTTCGCCGCGACCGTTTCGCCGCAGACCATTTCGCCGCAGACCGTTTCGCCGCTGTACCATTTCGCCGCGGACCGTTTCGCCGCTGAGTTTTTCGCCGCGGACCGTTTCGCCGCAACCGATTCGCCGCCGGACTATTCGCCGTGACCGTTTCGCCGCCGGACCATTCGCCGCGACCGTTTCGCCGCCGGACCATTCGCCGCGACCGTTTCGCCGCCGGACCATTCGCCGCGACCGTTTCGCCGCGAAGGGCTAACCTCCCCACAAAATATCAATAATACCAATTATGTACTACC
>NC_042494.1:166561596-166562639 GCF_005508785.2 Acyrthosiphon pisum | reverse complement strand
AATATTCTTAAATATATCCACCATTATCTGGGCAAGTAAATTTTATAGGACCATTATTTTTGTAATGAAATTAACGTGTCACTTAATTTTAATTAATTAAAAAAATGTGTTACAAAAGTCATGTCACCGTGGGTCTATAAAATTGACTTGTGCTTAACAGTTCACGATGGTGGATTAAATTTAGCATTAGTTATTTAAGTGTGGGAACTATGCAATTTTACAAAAGTATATACAATAACAATATGCTGTATTTTTGAAAATATAATTAGCTTTCATTTATTCAAAATTAAATTGATTATAAAATTGTTTTTCTCCATATTATAAATGAATATTATTTTAGTATTTTTTTTTTTTTTATAGACTACGGTAAAAGGGAGGCAATATAAAGGAAATCATCTTATTAATATCTAAATACATAATTGTCACATATAGCATTAAAAAATGTATGAGTCGCCAGTAAAGTTAAATTTTGTTTTTCTTTCCCATTGGTTAGGCTCCCCCAATAAATAAAGATATCCAAGTGCCCACAGTGATTACCGGGTAGCCGAGTGGGCCAAACCGATACCGATCATGGTTATATTATGACTGTTTGGAGAGTAAATAGAGACGTCACTGAGTTAAGAAAAGATTGTTTTTCTACTAGTGAAACTTAATTTATGGGTGGATGAGTAGACACGCAGTGATTATTCACTAGAAAATGGCCTGTAACACGGTAGCAGGTAAATTCAATCAAAATTATAATATTACAATACAAAATAGCTAAAAACGTTATTCTTGGTTATTTAATATGTAATTTCCTCCAAATTTGTACAAAAAAGGACTATAATAAAAACTGTGTTTTTATATTTTTGAGATTTTTGGTTCCAGAATAACCTACTTACGTGGAACCTTGTTCTACGTTTCCAATCCATTGCTATGAAAGTTGAATATTTAATACATTTTTAATTACAAAATCATTATTTTTCATCTGCCTTTGAAACAATATATAAGGAGCTTCCTATTAAATTTTCAATCTTTTTTACCCAACAAATAAATTGGTATTG
>NC_042494.1:166484311-166561496 GCF_005508785.2 Acyrthosiphon pisum | reverse complement strand
ATACTACTTTAATACAAGTCCAATTCAATGTTCTAAATTCAGGGGATTATACTTAATGTAAATTTTATATTATCGTACTAGTTTATTAAATGTCAGTTGACTGGGGTTGTTAAAATATGTATAATTGTCTAACTATTCTATGTTTTTAATTACTTGTTTTGGTATAATACCTAATAAAATAAGTAATGTTCTAAGACCTGATAATATATTTTTTTAAAGTTGAATGATTATATATTATTATAATCTATTATCTATGTACAAGAACAAATAAACAGAAATACAAAATTTTAAGTTTTAAGTTTATTTTAATGTTTTATTATAATTATTATTATTATATATATATTTTTTTATCTTATAAGAAACATAGAATTATGATTGGCTCTTGGTTTATTTTATTTTTATTGTAGTCTTAAAATGTTAACAAAAAATAAACCTTATTAAATAGTACAAAGCAAAGTAAATAGGAGACAAAACACTAATGTTACATTAAGTTTTTGTTAAACTTAATATTTTATCATGGTGACTAAATATTATTATGTTATACATTACTATTGCAGATGTATTATATAGAATTGAATAAATAAAGGATGATAAATTTCGTTCTGTACATTTAGAAATTAAGTAAGAATTTAATATTCCTTTTTTTTTTTAGATTTTAAGATTAGTAGCCTCTATTAATTTTGTATGATTTAATTTCGTCCGATTATGCTATATTATTATTGTCAGTATTTATTTTAGTTTTTTTTTTTTTGTAAATCCCTAATTATGCATTTGTATGACTCCATTTTTGTTTTGTTTTTTATATTGGTACTATAATTATTCTAAGGGAGATGATACCAAATCCACATTAATTATAGTGGTCTTAATTATACCAAACACCCAACAACTATTAATTGTCAAACGGGTTACATCATTTTATATATTATATTATATACATTTTTACTTTTTAACTATATTTTTACTAAAACGACTATTATTTTTACATGTAAATTATAATTCAAGATCCAAATTAGATTATAAGATGTGTTAATTACTTGTGACGAATTTATAATAGTAATACATAGAAACTATATTTGATAAAATATTTTACAAAATAATTTTGTATTTTCTAGACCAATGCTATCGTAAATGTAATATTTTGTTGAATTCAAATTTGTTTAAAACATTTTTTTTCAAAGATATATTTTTTCACAAGTATTAATTTAATTAAATGGAATATATTTTATAAGACCCCAAACCAAATAAATGAACCATATTAAACTGATATTTGTTTTTTTTATATTAATATGACATAATATAGTCATACTTTTCTGGAAGTATACATTTATAGATGAGGAGAATAGATTCTGAGGTCAGTAATAATATACCTACTTCAGAAAATTGTATAAAAATGTAAAATTAAAACAATGTATCTGTTTTCATGAAAAAAAAAAAAATAAATAAGCAATAGGCGCTAAATTGTAAATATAAATTATACATCTGTTTAATACGATTAATGCACATTTTTAATTAGATATTAAGGACGACAAAAAATATTTGAATTCATTAATTTAGTACATTGTTACATTGAATAAATCCATGTTTTGATAAACTAGAGTAGTTGTTGATAGATCGTAGGTACATACATTTAATTTGATTTTATTGCAAGTCGCAATTGTTTTCAAATGTTATTTTAGTTTTTAAGAAAACGTATTCAACAAAATGTATTTTTATTGATCTTTAAAACTAATTAGGTATAGAGGTATATATTATTTATGTATAGGTAGGTAAATTAATATTACAAATACAATAAAGTTATTAACTAATAATAATAATAATTTATTAGGCAAGTTTCAAAACACTACTGTATTCATCGGAAGTTTATCAATATAAAATTATAAATTAAGTTTTCTATATGATATATTCCGTAAAGTAGAACTATATAATCAAATATAAATAACTTCAAAATTAACTACTAGTCTTCAAATAAAATCTTAAAAATGTATATTAAAAAACCAAATGCCCCCTCAAGTAGCCAAAACTCAGGCATGTCAAAGATCTAATATCAACAAAAATAGTCCATTAGGTAACTATTGACTAAAGACTAAACACATTTTATCCATAATAATTTGTATTATAGGTATATACATAATATTATTATAGTGTTGTTAAAACATTTTTGTTTACTTTTAAATATTCTTTTACCTACCTAATTCTATTTTATATAAATTATTGTACCTAACATCAATACTTTGTATTAATTCATTATATAGGTACAAGTAAGAAAAAAATATGTCAATAATTCATATTTATGTATCGACATGTAAGAGTTTAAATTGTTTTGCACGTAATCACATGCATATTCATAAACACATAATTGATAAAGTAATAATGAAGTATCTAAATAAATGTACTCACCATTTCCAATTTTTGAAAGTATTGTCTAAAAAATGTTAAAGGCCTTTCTGGTTTTACAATACATAGCTGGACAATGCAGTCTTTTAAAATTTGTTGTATGTTATGTCGTTGAACGTACAATTCACAGTCATCAACATTTAAATCGTCATATACGTTTGATGCCATCTTGAGATTGTTTATTTTGTATGAACACAGAATTTAAACGAACATTCATTAACGGTTTGATTGATGGGGTCCGTACACAGTTTTTAAGTCGATGGTAGCATTTGAATAATATATTACTTGAGAAATTATGTCCAATAGAAACTTTCAAATGATAAAAATAAATATATATAACATAGGTACCTCTACACTAAGTAATATTAATTTTAGTATGAGCTAATTTTTTTTCTTATATTTTATTATTACTTAGAAAAATAAAATAAAGAAATCAATATGAAAACTAGTTAACAGAACAGAATATTATTAAGTATTTGTAACCGATTGACATTTCTTTATTTAGTTTAGGAAAGGGTTATCAAAAAATTCATATTATAACCCCGTGATAACGAGTGCATTGAGTTGATAATGATGAGTGACTTCAGATAACATATCTGCAACCACGGTTACGCGATTTAATTAATTTATCCCATGGTGGTTGCGCCATAGACCTATTAACTCGACATAGCGCATTAGCGCGGTGAGGTTAAGCGATAGGTTTTTTTTGTACTCCTTGACGAATCAGTATCGTGTGATATAGGTATAAACATCAAACATGTGATGGTTTTGTCAGTTGTTGAGCTTTGCTGTATTGGTGTCCGCCGTCCGGTACTCGGTAGGCATTTGTTGTTTTGTTGTTTAATGTTTCTGTCGTAACGTGTTTGGTGCTCAAATGTTAATTGCCAATAATTGTCAATAATTGTCAACAGTCAGTCGCGGGTAGTGTGCCCATTTAATAATAATAATAATAAATCGGTGTGCACCATTATTGATTCGGTAATAATTTTCGCACGTTACTGTTTTTTATTTTTATTATTCAATGGTTCTCCATTGTTTGTGCACTCCGTGAACGTAGCTTACTTACATACGTTGCTTTGAAGTTTCGGTGCCAACCAGCTTACTTGGGTATGTTTTCGTTGTTTCGTTTCATCAACATTATTAATGTAATACAATTAATCCACTTAATGTAGCCAATGTTGACTGAACAGGACCATAGTTTTATTAAAACATGTCGGTAACGTGATACGATGTGGTTTGTCGGCAGTGATAACTGTTGGGCATTGGTAATATAATTGTGCTGTCGTTGTTCATGTCGGATGTAAAAAACGAGAAGATTACACCATGACCGGCTTCACCGAAGGAAGTCTGAACAGTAGACTGAAAGACCTGAACTCTTCCCAGCAGAGCATACAGACACTATCCCTTTGGTTGATTCACCATAGGAAATATGCTCACACTGTCGTCAAGATTTGGTCAAGAGAAATATTGGCAGGTAAAAAGCATCAGTAGAATTAACTATTGTTAGATGTTGCCATCAACACATTGTTTGTACGGTGTCTTTAATTTGTTTAGTAACATAGGTAATACATGCCTTATTTATTATTATAGGTAAAGAAATTCCTCTGCTTAGTTTATTTTATTTTGTGTTTAAGATGATCAATGCTGTTTAATATTTCTTGTGCAAAAATTATGTTATAATAATTTCAAATGTCTATTATATTTGTATTCAATATATGTACTGACGCATTACCTTGATTACAACATTTTCTTTGAAAGAACTGTATCTAAAACATTTAAAAATTATAAATAAAAAAATACTTAGGACTACTTTTTATGTTGATTGACATGTTATCTAAATGTATGTAAAAATAATTGATAGGTACTACTTATTTTCTAAAAAAACATGTATATAATAGTTTTCAGGCAATATCTACTTGTAATGGGTACCTGTTAATTGAAAAATATTGTATTTTAAGTACTTTTATAGAAAAAACTAAGAAGATATAAAAACAAATATTTTTATTTGCTTTATACCTACTCTGTTGTAAAAAATATTATTACCTAACATCATTATTTCCTAACTAATAAAGAGCTTTTATTCATTTCTTAGATTGGATCGTTCATTATAAAGAATGATAACTATTATACACTTACCTTTTACATGCCCAGTTATTATTATTTTTATTGATACGTTTTATTAAATATAAGTACATGACTTATTGAAACCAACAATACCAATATTAACGAATATGTTGATAATATAGTTTTTTTTTTTCAAATATAAAAATTACAGTTTAAGATAAGGTACAAAATCTACTTCTAAACCTCTTCTTGAATTTATTATTTCATAAATATGTTCAGAAACTCAGTGTATCAAAAATGGTTATTTAAGTTTTTGATATAATTGAAAAATAAAAAAATAAATATTTTTGTTTGATCCTTTTACCCACGTAAAACTTGGTAGGTAGTTGTTATTAAATATTATAAATTTGTCAGGTGTAAGAATAATCTTGAATTTCATAATTCAATATTCATAATTTAATATTAATAGTAAATAATATTTATTCTATATATTATATTCAATACTAAAATTATTATTTTCATTATTAAGATTTCTCAATCTAGGTATTACACTATTGCTTCTGATAATACATATAATATATTATTTCAAAAATAGATACCAAAGTAGGTAGTTTTTTATTCCACAAATATAATATTCCCAGAATATTATTCTGTTTTATATTACCTACACAAATACGTTTGGTGAAATTCTGATGTTTAAAATTATTATGGTTGATGACTTGCAATGTGTATTCAAGGTTATAAGCTATAATATTTATTTTTCTGAAAATAAACGTAGTCTATTCCTAACATATAGTTTGTTTGACACTAACATTTTTATGCATTATTATTTAATTTTAAAATACAATATTTGAAAATTATAGGTACAAAATATATGCATATATAGTTAATCAATTTAAACTTTGGGTAGAACATTTATTTAGTTTTTTGGATTTTGTATTGTAAGTAGAAAATTCCTAAATATTCTAAACCTTCCTGTATATTCTAAATTCTATTTCTATACTCAAATGTACAAAATATCATTCATAAATCATACAATAAAGGGAAATAAAACCTTGTATAAGTTTGGTCATTAAAGAACAATGGTTGCTATACACATTAAGTACTCACAACAAACCATATATGATATATGTGTTTTTTTTTGTATTTCTTATTTTCATAGAAAGTGTGCCTAAAATGAAAAATATGTAATTGTTTTTTGTTCATGTTAGTTGAAAATATTTATAAATTTTAACTAAAACTTATTTGTTTCAGGCTCAGAATCTAAACAATTAACATTAATGTACCTGGCCAATGATATTATTCAGAATGGCAAAAAGAAAGGTCCTGAATATGGAAAAGAGTTTGGCAAAGAACTGGCCAAAGCATTTAAGCAAATATCTTTAAACAACTGTTCTTCAAAGACCAGACAGAGTTTGACACGATTGTTGAATATATGGGAAGAAAGAGGTGTTTACAGTAAAATCCAAATAGATGAATTCAAGGATGCTTTTGGTATAATATTTTGATAATATTTAATAGTCAACTAATAATAACTTCATTGTTTTTAAAATGTTTAGGTAAAGAATCAGCGAAGAAGCCTACAGGTGAACCTCCAAGTAAAAAAGTTAAACATTCACATAATCACAAATCAAAGAAGACAAAATCTCAAAACAATGGCATAAAAAAAGATAAAGAAGTTATTGTTGAAGTGGATGGTGCCAAAGAATTGCATGTGACTTTATCTCCTAAGACTCCTGTTAATGATCCTCCTGAACCAGAAGAATTAATTAAAGCTCTAAATGTACATAGATAAGTTATTTACTAAAATAGTTTAGAAAAAAAAGATTGAAATTGAATGTTTGACACGTTGATTAATATATTTTTCTATGTTGTAATCTTATTTTATGACTTCTGACTGTATTTTTCTAAGCTATAAATCAATATCTTCAACTTTTTCAAAATTAAATGTCTATTTTTAATTATTGAATTCACCAAATTCAATAATACCTAAAAAGTCTATTTTCTTTGTTCGAAAACACTAAGATTAAAACCATACAAATAAAAGTGAACTGATTTGGTATATGGTAGTCACTAATTCAATTAGCTTATATCATTTTATTTTTTTATAATCTAAACCAAAAATTGTTATCTACTTGTCTTATATGTAACATAAGATATATTTTTATTATTTTTAAAAACACATCAGAATATTAAATTGTCTATCAAAGAACTTGAGTTAATAATATTTGTTAACAAATCATATTTATTATGATGGAAAGTTAAAATTAGAAAGTATCCTAACTACTACATAGCCTATACATGTTAAGCTTTAAGCCATGTTAAATATATGCATATATTTAAAAGGTGTTTTTTGATGTAACAAATATTTTATTCCTTATATTTTCTGGGTCTTCAAAATTGTCTGTAGTAATTTGAACTCGTGGTGATTTTTTTTTCATAGTGTGGTGTTAGATAATGTTCAAAACTTTTTTTATGCAGTTTTAAAATAATTTTAATGATAAATAATAGTTTTATTAAAATGTTATTGTCCTAATAATAATTTAATTACAATTGAGTTGTAAAAATATTAAACATTGAGCAAACTAATTTATAATAATTTAAATCTTGAGACAAAAATAGTTAAGTGATAGTTGTGATACCTGACACTCATCTCAATTTTAAATTACTGTCGTTAAACACTAAACTCTTTTAGTTTATTACTCAAAATTTGAACTATGAAAATAAATTATGTATGCATAACTGTATGCACCTTATGCATATTTTATCTATAACAAAATAAAAAAACTAATTTAAAACTTTAGTCAAACATGCAATTATAATCATATTAATTTGTTACATAGAAACTTGTTTTAATATAGTTAAAAAATGTTAAATTTTTAAAATAATAATATATGTACTTTGTTTTCTAGGATTTAGAAAATGCACCTTCATGTGATGCGGTTGTTCGAGAACGTATCTCTAAACTTCCTCCAGAAATTGCTGATGTCAGTTTACTTTCTCAGTTAAAAGGTTACTATTATTTTGTATTAACATGTTTAATTCTTAAAATGTGTATTATAGTAAAAAAAAAAATATGTAAATTGTTCATTTTCTGTAATATATTATTGGAATTTATTATGTTTGTTAAAATTTGAATGGATAAGGACAATTTTATTTTTATTTCTATATGCTACATACTGTGTTAACATTTCCTTCTATAATCCAACCATTACAATAATAATTTTACCATAGTGTAAATATTGAAATTAAAATGTATTATTAATTGCAATATTATATACATTGTAGGTGTCCCATAAACATGTATCTATTGAAAAAAGTGGTATAGTGGAATGTGCACTACCCCACTGCCTTAATTTATTTTTAATTCCTTGTGGAATATTGTTTATTCATTTAGTCATGTCCAATATGGACGGTAGTCAGTATTTGGTTTCCATTATAATAATTGTAGATATTTACTATAAAATACTGTTTTAATTCACAATATTTCTATTCATTCATTCATTGGCATATATTTTTTTACTGTATGTTTATATTTTTAGTAACTAGCATACATTGTTACTAATGTTTGATTTCTGTTTTATGGTATTTAGGTAAAGACGAGGGTGAAGAACTTTTGCGTAAAGTAAATGATGCTGTTGCATTGTTGACTGATTACAACACTAGACTAGTATGTGAAATGGAAGATCGCAAGAAGGTATTTTCTATGTTGCATGATTTCATTCAATCTCAAAGAGACCTCATTGATCAAGCTGAACAAAGATTACATGTGAGTTGTAGTCATATTATTTTTTTTTTTTTTCAAAGAAGTTGATAAAATAAAAATTTGTTTTAATATAGTAGCTCATTAATGCAATTTTTTTTATAATCACATGATTCGTAACCCTAGTAAATAAATATTATATTATAGACTATTATAGACAAAAATGTAATTGGCTATATTACTATAATTTCATCAATATACTATAGGTATTGTTAAAATAATCACAAGTCTAACATACCCCATCACCTACATGTGTGCAATATGTAAAGTATAATATAGTATTTGTTATTGCAATTTGAAACACATGAATTGAAGCTTTTTAATAAATCACCATCCGCGGAGCTAACAACATGCTCGTATGCATTTAAATACACAGTGCGAACACACATTTACATTTTACATAATATACACAGCGCGAACACACATTTACATTTTACATAATATACACAACGCGCTGGGACCGTATCGTTCAGACCAAAGTACCTAAGTAGACTGTCTTTGGTGATATTTTTTGTGGTCTACCAGGGAGTGACATATTCGGAAGGGTCTTGATCTTCCCAATACAAACATATTATATTTATAACATTTATTTTATGAGTTATAGTAAGTCTATAGCGCTAATCTCTGTCAGTAATAAAATACACAGACCGTATTTACCGTTAGAATTTTCTAAGATCTATAGATGGGATTGGATCTCTTTAAATCATTCTCGTCACGCTAGTTTTGGTGGACCCACACGCGCTGCGCCCTATTGTGTGAACGTGATAACAGACATTGTATTGAGGATACAAACGTTTCTGACCACTGACCGCTATAATATACAGTCAATCGGTTAAACATGTATTGTTCAGCTGTTTCGAATAAGTCCGTACGGTTGACCATAATGGCATAATCTCACGCACCTACAATAGTTGTTCTTTGTAAATGTGTGTCGCTACCCCCTAAATTCGAAATCCTACGCATAGTGGTTCAACGATTGGCTGTATATTTTTTTACTAAAAAGGAAACGTTCAATATTTGTTTAAGTTGCAAAAATAATGATATGTCAATGGTACTGAGTTTATCATTATTGTATACGTGTAGTGATGGAATGAAACGATTACGAAATAAGTTATTCTGTATAATGTCTGTATATTTTTAAGAAATTTTATAATGATATAAATATTAAATACATATTATAAGTATTAGTATAAATATAAATGTTTATAGAGTAAACGAAAAATTACATTGTATAGACACAAATGAATATAAAGAGTACCAATTTGAATTATAAATCGTATTCTATATCACACTATACACAATTTTTCTAATTACATAATATTATATTTACTTTAGAATTATTATACGTTTGTTACCTATATTAATTACACAGTGTAAAAAATACATCTTTGCACGTCTTAATTGGTTACTCTTTTGAGAATTGGAATTTTATTGAAATAATCAAATACAATCATGGAAATTATTTATTTTTATATGTATTTTAAACTTATAAACGATTAAAAACCAATCCGTTTAAATTTTAAATCCTTACAGCCATGATTCAATTGTGTACCTAGTCAAATTAATATTGATTTCATTATATATTATAAAAAAATATGATCATAAATCATAATAATTCAATAATCGTACAAATAATTCTTTTTTTTTTTTTTTGTGATAAAGTAGCCAGTTAACCTTGTGATCATGCTTTGGATGATTTATAGTTTGATTTAAATAGGTAAAATACCTATACTCCATAAGCTATAATATTTAAAATTATTATGATTATTGATTAACAATAATACACTTTACGGTACCTATAAATTATAAATTACTATCAATATTATACACATCGTATATATTTACTCTTAGGATAAGTTTAGAAAATTGCATAAAATGTCGATTATTTTCGTTAGAACTCTAAGTTTTTTGAAAACTATCAAGCCACCAATATCTACGATAAGATAAATCATCGATAAGACCAAACTTTTGTGGCGTAATATTATATCAAAAACGTATATTTTAAGTTGGCCTATATAGGCTTTATATACGGCTATACTCAATAAAACCTTTCTATACGATATTGGTTCACTCTTCTATCCAGAGTAATAGTCTCGTTTGTTCGATTTGTTTTTCGACAGAAACATGCCGTTTACGAGCATTCGTCCTGTGATGGCATATTTTTTTGAAGTACCGCAAAAACATAATAATATAATGCTGAAGGAATTCATTCGGACGCATGATCAATAATGATTGGTATTGTTCACGTTTCAGGAATATCAAGGTAAACTTCAGAAAGTTTGCCAAGTACGGCAAGAGGTCAACACGCACCTACAAAATCTACCGGATTTAGCACAATTGCCCAGCGTTAAAGGTGGCCTAGCACCTCTTCCGTCGGCGGGCGATTTGTTCACAGTGGGCTGATGACTATTGGCTCTAGCTATACCGGCTGGTCGCTATTACTCTGGTCGAGTATGTCGAAGATTACACACGCTCGTCCTAAGTGTATTGACTATTGAGTAACAATAAAATGTGTTTGAATTTAAAAACGTAACCCCCTGGTTATAATATGTGTATTAGTTAAATTGTATTATGTAAAATAATATGGCATTTGATAATAATTTTCTTATTATTATAATCATTACAAGGTTTCAATATTTTTATTAAGTCTATATAATATTTTAACGTAATGTATTTTACAGTTCTCAAAGTGTATAATAATATGTTACAATTACTATTACATTTGTCATTAAAAAAAAGAAAGTTTTTACGATGTACCAACAACTCACGTGTATATTATTGTTGAATGAACGTATAAATGCCCTTAAGTCATTACCTACGCGCTTATAAACTGGGCGTGAAACTACGCGTATTATAGGCATGGACAATTTATTCGGAGCAGGTGTGTGTACAAGTATTATATTTGTTTACTGTCAATACCCTCGTCAGTCTTTCGAGGGGGGGGGGGGGGTGGGGGGAGGTTGAATCCGAATTTTCTCAACCACCGTCAAATGCGTAGTTGACCCGACTGAAAAGATCGTGGTGTGGCGGCGGGCGCTCAATGGAACGAGTACTGTTGCACCGGCGGCCCGCACCATTTGGCGATGAACTCCAACGTCTGTTTTACGGCGGACGACTGAACGGTTTTCGATACGGTCATCACTTTTGTCCAGTCGTCCTTAATGGCCATCCTGCCGTTCTCAAACGTCACCGCGTGACTCTTTTTCGTGTCCATCACCGGCCAGCCGGACACGACGCACACGGGATACGTGCCACCGTCCGGTGCCGATAGGTTCGACGGGTACAGCCTCCTCTGGTCGAACGGCAAACTCTGTGAACCGAAAATTTATAATAACACGTGACGTCATATATATAGGTATAGGTGTGTGTGATAATAGTTTTTGGGGTTGAAGTTGACTCGGTCTCGATCCAAGAACGGTAAGTTGTGCGTCATCGACTCTGCAGTATGGTGGCGCGTGCAACACGCCCGAAGGATAAAATCGACCACCCGGTCAAAATGTAACGGCCAAGTTAGTAACCCACCTTAAGAGTTTATCTATCCTAATAATATAGCATTCTATATTGTAATAAAACATTTTCGTTCGTGAAATATCTTATAAACTATAATGTCATATAACCATAACCATACGTATGGTAGTTGGAAAAATATCCCCAGTAGTATAATTTAGGTTACTGAGGATTGACGGCCACGTTAGATTTAATTAAATATAAATTTATTATAAGAATTTTTTTTATAAAGTACAAGCTGATTCCGTGCACTTCGTTGCCCGTTAAATGTACAAACTAATGTATATGACCGGGGGCGGATTTGCCCATAGGCCACCAAGGCACTGGCCTAGGGCGCAATTTTTTAGTTAATTTTTACTTTTTAGTTTTTCATAATTTCATTATTCTATTTGCCTAAATTTATATTTTATATTAATTTTTTTCGTATACAACTTGCATGAAACTGGAGAATGGCTCGCGTCGCAATAACGTTTTAATTTATAAGCCTAACCTAACCTTGCCGCTTGAGTTTAATCCTGCGACCAGCGCGCGCCGCCACCGCTAGAGGTTCGACATCGACACTCGACGAGGCCTATGTTAATGCATGTGAGACGGTATACGGGTGTGCGGCGTAAACGCGTACAATATTGCGAATGGCGCATGCGCAAAACACAAGCCAAGGCGGTCAGATATACTGCTTCGCGGGCCGCCGGGTACAATACTACATTGTATATAGCCAGGGCAGGGGACAGGTCGCCCAGTGGCGTGTCGAAGGTATTATTTTGGAGCCATATCGCTCCTTCAAAATTTTGTTGGTGGCTGGGTGGGTGGTCGCCCTGCCACAAAATACCTAGCTACCTAGGTGACTAGATATAATATATCGTAGAAATATCGTATCCGATTATACAAATCGTTACAAATGTACGCATATTTTGTACATTTTTAATTTAAACTATTTTGCTGAATCGAAAATGCCGTTATAAACTTCAAGGGGGTGGGTGGGTACCTTGTATTCATTTTTGCTCCTCAACAAAAATGAGTTCAACACGCCACTGGACCCGCCTCACCCCGCACCCGGCACCACTATATTAGAATACTGGAATTAATTCTGGAAATCAGGTGTCTTGATAAAGTAATTGATAATAATAAATATTGCGACGACTGGCGACTGCTCAGAAATTTGCTAATCGATTACGATTAGAGAGACTCGAGGGCTCAGATAAATCAAGGCGCAAAATGATTTAATTATTGTACAAGTGTACAAATGTACCCATGCAAAATTGTACAAATATTTATTTGTTTAGTTGGTATGTATAAATATAAAAATAGTAAATACCTAAATACAATTTTTATAGTTTTGTTTTAGTTCATGGGACATTACCCCCCCCCCCCCCCGGTGTGAGCACGCCAATGTACGGGGCGCTAGTGTAATGCCTAATGTTGTAATGCCTAGGGGCGGAAAAATGGTAACTCCGCCTCTGTTTATGACTCAAACTTTGTTCAATGCGTTATTTAATATTCGGTGTATGGTATTCTAGATTTATCTTAACTTTTCTGTTGCCCGGAATAAAAATTCTGGTTCGCAGCAGTATATTATCAGGTAGCCAATCTACCTGCGATAGATCGCGGACCCCCTGCTGTTTGTACGTAGGTGTTTGATTTAACTCTAAAGTATCAAAGTTTTACCAAGTTTTTCGTTTTTACTTAACTCCACCTACGGTGGATTAATATAATCAATCAATTAATACAAAATCCGATGAATAAAAAAAACCAAATGGAACCGTTTTTAAATTAGCCCATCTTCTTCCCAGAGGTCTATAATCTAGGTACACACAAACATTCATCTAGCTGATCCCGTGCACTTCGTTGCCCATTAAAAATTCCAACGCTATATGAATAAAATATTTTTTAAGCTATTGCATAGTTTTTATCTCGGGCCTGGCGTGGTGACTGAAAAAAAATTTTTGTAACGAAAAAGCGTGACCGTAAGATGTTATTATTATTTTTGTTATTTGCAGTCCAACCAGTTGCTAAGCAAAAAAAGTCTTGAATAAAATATTTCCGTACGGTGTTTATCTACCATTATCAAAAAAAAACTAATTTTGTCATTTCCTTTTCGGTCGTTTCGCTCAAAAAGTGTAACTTGAATTAATATCATACAAAAATAAATAGTTATAATTACATGATAGCTAGAAAATTGCTATGCAATAGCTATACCGCGGCAGTCACCGAGTGCCTACCATAACAACAATTTTAAACCAATGGCAACCAATAATTATTATTATTATAGCTTTGAAACCCACGGCAACCATTTATAAACAAAAATCCCTGATCGGAAATCTCAAAATCTCTGTTTGAGCACCACCCGGGGTTGGTCATCTCTCTTTTAAATTAGAAGTCTAATCTATATATATGTATAAAAATACCTAATCTCGTGCACTTCATTGCCCATTAAAATTGCCAACTCTTTATGAATAATATGTTTTACATATCACCATGGCAACCATTTATATACAAAACATTCCATCGGAAATATCAAAATAATATATAATTGGTTGCCTGTGGAGTCACACACGGACGGAAATCTCGTCCTAATATGTAATGAATGAATTTCTGCACATATTGCTGGTAACATATATATGGTTGCCATGGTAATATGGACACACAGACAGACAGACATACATTTATTTACATATATATAGTATATTTATATAGTATAGATATATTAGAAATAAAATTAAAATTGCAGCATAATATGTTAAAAAATGTTATTTTATAGATAATCTAATATATACAATTCTCGTGTCACAGTTTTCGTTGCCATACTCCTCCGAAATGACTTGACAGATTTTGATGAAATTTTTTGTGCATATTCAGTAGGTATGAGAATCGGCTAACATCTATTTTTCATACCCCTAAGTGATAAGGGTTGTCCAGAAAAAATAATAGAAGTGCTCAAACAGGGATTTTGATAATTTACGGTAGAAATATTTGTTTATAAATGGTTGCTATTGGTTATATAAATAAAAAAAAAATATTACTATAAAAATAATAATAGTGTATTATATATTAGTTGCTATTGGTTAATCTGGCATGTTTGTTGATTAATATTATTATTTGTATCAATATATATGTCTGAGAATCGGCTATTATCTAAGTTTGTATGCTGTGCTATAAGTGATTCCGGAGTTATGGCCTCTTAATTGGGTAGATTAGATCACTGGGAAGAAGATAGGCTAATTTAAAAAGGGTTAAATTTGTTTTTTTTTTACTCATTGGATTTTAGTAGGGTTAGGTTAAGTTTTTGTATTAATTTATTATATTAATCCATCGTAGGTGGAATTAAGTAAAAACGACAAACTTGGTAGGTATAACTTTGATATTGCGTAGAGTTAAATTATACACTTACGTACAAATAGCACGGGGTCCGCGATCTACCGTAGGTAGATTGCCTACCTGAAAATGTACTGCTGTGAATCAGAATTTTTATCCTGGGCAACAGAAAAGTTAAGATAATTCTAGAACATCACACACCGAATATTAAATAACGCAGTGAACAAAGTTTGAGTCATATACAGTTTGTACATTTAACGGGTAACGAAGTGCACGGGATCAGCTAGTTATATATATATTATTTTTTTTTTTTATTGAACTTAGGCCATTAGCTTTTTTTGTTTTTTGTCTGTAGGTTTTTGTTGATAGGGGGAGGAACATGTGTGTGTTTGTTGTGGCAGAATTTTTGATTGGGGCACCCGTAGGTATCTGCCATGCCTGGGTGGGGGATGGCGGCACTTGTTCTCCGGACACCGTGACTTGCCCGAAGAAAAATGCCGCCCAGTGGCCGAGGATCGAACCAGCGACAGCAGCGCCGAAACCGACGCCTTAGACCACTCGGCCACCTCGTCCCCGGTCCCCCTAATTATATTGTCCCATACCCTAAACATTTAATCGTGTATCCACCTCTATCTATTAGTATTTAGTACCTACATTGGAAAAACACTCTTAATAACATATTTATCTATCTACGATGATTGTAGGATGTGGTATCTACACAGGTGGAATTACATCTCGACTACGTTTATTTCGAGTATACCTACCGTTGAAAATGCCGAAAGTTTAACCATCGGCGATTTTTTTTCAGCAATTATCTATACGCATATATAGTATTAAATGATAAAGGTACTTAAATAATTTTAGGGTTGTAATTGCCCCTTTTCTCTCCCCTGCAAGTGGTGGCTTGTCCATATATGTTACAAGCATATCCACTCGCAGCGCACCCACTCGGCGTCAAACACCACCATTGATTAAAAATATGACCTACCAATAATTTATAAAATAAAGAATACTGCGTACCTAGTCACGGCTACACCTCTTTGTTTTGGGATTTGGATTTTTGTCTGAACGCAGAACAATACACTTTAAACAATAATTGGTTCAACCGTAAGATTAAGAATAAACACTAACGGAATTATAACTGAGGTTTATTCAGTATATTAATATTTCGTAACATTATTAGTATTTTCTATTTCTAATAATATTAGAAATACTATATAATTTATCGCATATTATCATACAATTTATAGCTTTTCTGATTAACTCAAGCATGCGCTGTTTTTGCATATTAGATACTTATAAAATGTTGTGATGTTTTAGAGCATATTTCACCAACTTGAACGTTGATGTATGTGCAGAATTTAATTCACAGTCCTGCAGGTTATTATATTATAAGTTGCTACGCCGCGCGCCGATGCACCGTCTGTTCTAGTAAACTAATCTTTATACAGTTTATATAATATTATTATTATATAGCGTCGACCACGCCGAAAGTGGGACACTCGTTGCAGACTGGAGAGTTAAAACTGTCAGCTGCAATGACCGAGGATATAATATACCGTGTAATTCATGTCCGTAGACTTATAATGAATATTTTAAATCAAATTGATGTTATTACAGACGTGATTGCAATGGACAAAAAAATAGACCCTACTGGAATGTATAATGTAAGAGGCATTTTTTTCATTATTTATTTATCGGTTTCCGGATAACGCGTTATGAACCCAGCTTCAACTGGCTATGTATACCCACTGCCCAATCGACGACCTATAATTGTTGGCGCCGATTGTTAATAATAAAAAGTTCCGTAAAACACGAATTACTGGTAAGTTGCAAGCTATATCTATTTAAAACATGCGATTATGAATAAATCGACAATGGTAGATAATATTGGTTATGTACGTACAGTGAATTCAACTTGGAAATATGATAGATAGTATATATCTATATTAATATTATCATAAATTATATTATTATATGCATGGGTATTATACTAACGTAATTATTATAAACCCCGTTTTTCATTATAAATTAATATCCAGCAATTAACCTTCCTTAATTATAATAACGAACATACCGTCCTTTATCGACTACCCAACTATTTATAGTATAATATTTAAGTAGGTACATAATACTATATTAGTACAGCTACATTCCACACAACTGAATAGGACCATCTATTGCATTGTTTAAGGTTAAACATTGATTTTATTGTCGAGTGTAGTTGACGTTTTTGATATATATTTTTTTTTTTACATAGTTTAAATTCATAAGATTACCAAACGTTTGAAACAAAAACTATACAGCGTTTTAAATTGTAGCTATTATTATTTTGGATCGTTGCATGGTAGGACATAGGTAGGTACCTACGTTTTTAATTTCATACTCCGAAGCAAAATATTTTTCTGATATTGTATATATTACAATAATCGCGTTTCGAGCGATTTGTCAATATTATCTATAGGTATTAGGTAGTATAAGTATTTAAAGTTTGGTGAGTGGATCAAAATATTTCGGGGCACCATTACGCTAAACCTCTCATCGAAACTTTAAATATTATATTTATATAACTAATTAACTAAGTACCTATATACAAGGGCACCCACATACATTTTCGCCGGGGGGGGGGCTATATTTACATAATATACAAACATTGGCAAAAAAACTGGTGGGGCCGTGACCGCTCCCGCCCCCTTGTGTGTGCCCTTGTCTATATGCTCGGTTGGAATATAATTTTAATAATACTCATATTTTTATATTATAGATATTATATTGATAATGTTGATTATAATCAGGAAAATATTCTATTAAGGAATTAAAACATTGATAGGTATGCCGTATGTCCGTAAGGGTATAAAGTTCTCATTCAAAAAATAAATAACATACAAATTATAATTTATTTTACAAAAACGTGACTTAGTACAAAATATTATAAAAAAAAAATCTCCTAAAATATTAGGTACCTAATAGTTTTCGATAAGATGACTTAAATGAGTGTTGTTTGCCATGAAATTAATTCTTAGGGTGACATTTTAAAAATATATGTCTACGGAGTACGGAACCATATCACTCACTTGACCGCGTTAAAAATCTGCGTCTTTTACATTTGTTGTTCATTTAGCCGGGTAGACACCGGAGGATGGCGATACCTACACTTAAATGGATTTTATAATGAAGTTATCACGTTGAAACCGAAGTATACACCACAAGCGCCGTATCCAATCTGCCAAGGTTAGATTGCCCATCTCAGTCGGATTTGTCTACAAAACTAGGTATACCGACCCTAATGACATGCCCGTGAACTGATTGACCCGAGCTAGGTCATATATACGGACACAGAGCACCGTACCTATTTTATATATCAGTTGGGTTTTTTTTTTTTTTGGAATATAGCCGGACGGTACTTATAATAGCCGTAGCCATTTTCCTCCAAAAACGAGATACCGTTTTCCTCCAATAAATAATAAATAAAATAATAAAATAGTTAATAATTTATGCATATCAAAAAAATAAAATATATTCTTTATTAGGCTTCATCGACAGCTGATATAGATATAGCTGATACCAGAATGTATCAACCGAAAATGTGATCCTATAGCAGGGCTTGCATTTGAAAAAAATTCTGTTTTATGTTATTTACCATTAAAACGTTACGAAACTTTTTCGTTTATCATTATTCATAACTAAAACGATATACAAGTCTTGCGTTTATCGTTATTTAAAATGGTGTTAATATCTATAAAATTTAAAAATAATAACTAATTCGGGTAGGTAATGGCCCTATTTTTCGTTTAATGATACGTTTTTCGTTATGTTTTGTTTGATATATAATATATTTTGTTAATAGTTATGTTTTGTTTTGCGGTATTTAATTATTTTTGATTATCGTTTTCCGTTATAATTATGTTTACAAATTTCAATTGTTTTTTGTCAAATATAACGTTTGCAAGCCCTAGATTCTAGCTTTACTCTTCTTATAATACGGAACGTAATACTACAACACTGGCTAACATATTGGATGAAAATAGAAAAATTACAGTCTAAAATAATTTTGAGGAAAATGGAAACCAACCTTTTTTTTGTGGAGGAAAATGGACAGTGGAGGAAAACGGTATCTCGTTTTTGGAGGAAAATGGAACCGCCCCTTGTAATGCATCCAGTTTAGAATATATTTGAAAATGGCATAAAGTTATAAAGTCCATACGGTGAGAAAGACAAAACAGAATAAAACGTTGTATAAAATATATTGAATACAAAGGACCTACATTAACGCATTAAGTAGGTAACAAAATAAGTATACCTTATACCTATACTGTGTAATTATCACAATAACATTAAATACTATTAAAATCGTTTTAATTAATTTTTATGACTATATCACGATTAATAATGACATTTTATATAAGAGTTCCGGGTAATTGAACCTGGTTCCTTACATATTATAAATAGGCACCTATACTCAGTTTTTGGAAGTTCAATTGAAAAAAAAAAGACTTTTTTTCACATTTACGTTCAATGCGTAAGATACGAAGTCGTTCACTTTCACTTTTTAAAATTTTTTTTTTTTAAAGGAACACTAGCATATGTTATAATAAAATTATGGGCTTAAGAATTATGAACAATGTTCATCTAGTCCTTCGTTTTGATTATTATTTTATAAATATTTAAATAAAACTGTGAGTAATAAGGTAGGTATCCCTAAACATTAATGATTTTAATAAAAGTTGTTTGTTTTTTTACACTTTTATGTGTGATAATAAATATACAATAATGTAAGCGTGGTTTGGTGTGGCGTGGTGTTGGCATTCAGTCACGAAACGTGTACAGAGTGTACGCAGCAGCCGGTGTCACTATAGTTCCCGGATGGGTGACCACCCGGATTTTCAGTGACAAATCCTTGCCAGTTGCCACACTTACACGCGTGTACAAACCAACCTGCAACCGTACCCTCCCCCACAGTAACAGACTATAAACTGCTATAAAGACCTCAGTTGTCGAAACCTTAATTAAAAAAATAATGTAACACATAATATACAAATATTGAAATATACCTATAAAATTAGATAATATTTTATTGTGATAAAATTAACTTTAAAATAATAATATATACCTTCACTTAGTATATAGGTATCATCAGTTAGGTTCGATACCTACCTATATGATGGAGTACATGATATTATTATATTTTGGTTTTTTTTATTAGAAAATATTTAAGCTATTATACCTTATGGCTTATACCTTACGGCTTACACCGACAGTGTATTGTGACTTGGATGAAAGTGTTCGAAAACCACACAGCTGTCAGGTTAGATTATGTTGTGTTTACATTTCAATGGTCGTTTTTTAGACCGTATGTTTGTAATTTAGGAATTACGTTTGTTTAATTATGTTTGTATTTACATAAAATATCTTTATATTTATTATCATATATAATAGGTATATTATCGGTATAGGTATTATCATTGTATGAAATTATTGTACATAATATATTATAATAATTATTTAGGCATTTTAGCCGAGCATAAAATTATTATTCAAACCTTTGTATACCTGGTATAGTGGTATTCCCTTGGCTGCATGATAAAATATTATTATGGACATAAATATACATTCAAAATCAAGTAGGGGTAGATAATTAAACATTTTACGTTAGCGCAAAGTACGTTTCATGTCATTATTTCAAAGCATACCTAATTATTGTCACCGTCAGAAGATCAATGAATATTATTATATATACAAGTGTAAAATCAATTATCTCTACAAAAAATTATTACAATTTAATGTAACGTTTTTAATCGTATTAAACGTTTAATTGATTAATATTTCTTGACGTAAGAAATAAATGTAAATGGAGAACATTCTTATGAATATTAACTTTTGATGATGAAAACTGTTGAGGTTATACTGATAAATTAAAAATATTTTTTTCTGGTCATCAAACATTATCGATTAAAAGAATAGATAGGTACCATTATAACCATTTACCATACTTACAATGTATAATGCACCTACAATCATTAAAGTAGTTACGCACATACATAATAATTTAATGTTTATTTAGCATGGTAAAACGAGGGAGAGATTTTTACACAGATTAACAAAGAAAAAATATGAAGGCAACCACCCCCCCCCCCCCTTCTCCTCCAAAATAGATCATATTTGCGTCTATGCAACCCACACATTCCAACCTCTGCACACTATAACATGAATCCAAATCGAAAACAAAAATAATCATGAATCACGATATTTGCAGTTTGAATACAGATAAACTGATGGACAAAAATTATAAAAGTGTCGGAAAATGTTTGCAACACTCATCGACAGACAAGGAATAATTTTATTATTAACTAATAACGATAATATTGCATTTAACAGGACGCTCACCATGTATTTGTCGTCTCTATCTTACACATATATAAGTATTAACGTAACAAATGTTCATTCACTAGTTTAAATAGTGTGCTGTTAGTTTTGATATTAGATCACTCTAATATCAAAACTAATAGCATTGACCTTTTATCGAACTTTTAGGTAAGAACATTATCCGTGCTTAAGCACGTAGGATTTTATTGCAGGATATTTTAATTTTCATACCAGATTTGAGCATATTTTATAATTTGTTAGGTATATTTCACATTCCCATACCTTGGTTAAAAAGAAAAATATCGAAAAAATTGCCGACAGGCAACAGTTAATGTTCTTACCTTAAAGTTTGATAATAGGTTGATTCGTTCCAAAAATATCAAAACTAACAGCACCTTAATGATACTAGCGAACGGAAATTTACTTTGTGATACATTGGTAACACGGTGACAACAAACGCATGGTTAGAGTCCTCTTAACGGAATATACGATTTTTTTCTGAATGACGATGTAATTTCAAATTTATAAAAAAAACGTCGTACAAAAGTGAATAACAATGCATTATAATATCTTATAATATGGGATTTTTTTTCTGAATAACCACCCCTACCCACCACCCTATATATATATTTATTTCTTGCACGCTTCTATACATAATGCACAACGCGTTATATTATTATTTATTATTATTATTATAATATACATTTTATTATATACTATCTAATAATATGAACTATAATACACGTCTGTACGCACGCCGTCTACGTACGTACGTATTGTTACTAAAATGGAATTTATGAAAATTGTACAGTCATGCATGTGCATAGTTATACATATACATATTATTATATTATATATGCGCGTGTGTACGACAACGACAATTTAAAACTTACGAACTGAACGGGTTGGCGTTTGAATTGCAGTAGGCGAAACGTTGCATCTGTAATTCAAACTGAAAATTCCCAAGAGCGAAAAAAGGAAATTTATGTACCTATCTATTTTTGTTTTTTGTTTTTCAGAAAAGTTCAAAAGTACCTACTACTGTTTTCCATTTCAATTTTGATGAGGCTTTAATCGTACCTTCAATATTTTGTTCCGGTTATTGCATTCGGCCATAATTCTTATTATTCTAATAATTCATACACCGGCGGTATTAGTATTATAACAATAGGTACCTACTTACCTAGGTATCAGTACTTAACGATGACTTTTCGATCGGTTAATTATTAGGTAAGTCAGTATAATACCTTGCATACCAATGTGTAAAACCATAGAATTCGCTATTGACACACCAAGTAATAGGTACTGTGAACGTTTTATTTTTTGATTCTAATTTATATTTTTATCGTTATTTTGGTTGTTAAATTACATTATAACAATAATTTTGTTGTTTTATAACGTTTCAGGTCAGTTTATAAGCATAAAAAAAACTCTGTTCAAAGCCTACTTTCATTAAAAAAAAAAAAAAATATGGAGGCTTTGTGGAAGTACTCATATATAGTATACATATAGATATATTTTAGATATTTTACGAGGGAAAATTTTATAGCTCTCAACTAAACACACAGGACGATAAAAACCTTTTACAACTATTTATACAAGGTGAATTATGGTGTTTTTCTTTTAGCTTCGAGCCTTAAAGCGAAACAGAATAGTCTACTGGCCCATCCTATATAGGTAGTATTTTTGCAGTAATTTTTTTAAACTCCATTTAAAATTTAATGTCGTTAAGGAAAAATTACCTTTAAAAGAAACATTTACAACCACCTAGGGGTGCTACAATAATTTTATTAAACTTTTTATGTTTAATATTTAATCCATTTTGGTTTTATAATATGAAGGGAACTTTGGTGAGAATTTTTAATATTTTTCTACATTATAATAACATTATCGGTCGAATAAAAATGAAAGTTTAAACAAAATAAAACATATATTTATTTGTAAAAGCTATAATTACGCTATTTGCATCGTTTATAACAACGTTTGTATGTTTTTGTGTTATAATAACGATTTACATATTCTTGATGAAAAAAAAATTGTTGTCCCGAGACCAAATTTATATTATTATACAACGATTTTTGTTCAACTGTAGTCTGTGAATTTATAGGCATGATTATAATATTATAATATGTAATAGACACGTTCAAAACGCTAAAAATTAACTGTTAATGCTACTAAATATTCAATTAAAGCCAGTTTGAAGCATCTTTCTGACTAACTTTGATGATAATAACATTATACAATAATATAACTTAAATCATTGATTGGACTATAGGTAATCTATTTTCCATGTAAATTGAGGGAAGTATTTTCAGTTCAAAGGTGCTTCTGCACGAACAAAATAATGGAGACTAGGAAACTATAGGGACTGGGGAGGAATAAGTGAAAATATTCAAGGAAATTACAATTTTTTCTTAACAAATATTAGAAAATGTTGGAAACTAGCCGCTTGTTATTAATTACCATCAGGTAATATTACAAAAAATAATAGCATACTTGTTATATTGACTTTTACTGTAAGTGAATTCAGTAAAAAAAAAAATGGAACTATTATAAACTAATTAGGTAGTCATAATCAATTAGCTATTGATCAACAACTAACCATTAATTAAAAAAAAAACGCCCTCACTAAATATTATGCAAAAGTAAATTTAACTTATAATTAAAGTATGCAAATAAATCTTTTAAGTGAAAATTGTAATATTTGTGCAAAATTTTTTAATAGCTTGTAAAAAAATACGTTTCGATTTATCACGAAGAAACAATATAATTAATTTTTTGAATTAATAAATTTCTATAAAAAAATCCCTTTAATTAATATTCAGAAAATTAATTGAATTGTTATAATACCTCTCACCTTAATTATAAGTTTAAAATGTCAATATTTTGAAAGTTGTAATATTATACACCTCCTATAATACGTTTATTCAAGTGGCGAAACACTGTAATTCGCATCACCCCGTGACTTTTAATTATTAATTTTTCGTGAGACATTCTTTTGCGCATATATTTATAATTTTTTTTCTCGATTACAATCGAACCTTAAGGCTTACGGCTCTCGAGATCGATATCCATCCGAACGCGTGACATGAGACCTTATTAAAAAATAAAAAGGAAGAAGTAAAACGATTTTTGAATGGCGGAGACAATACGACGATTGTCGTACTTTGGACACTGACAGCCAGCCGACTTACATACCGAGTTTTTATATGGGCCACTTTAATATTATTGCCTTTATTTCGTTTTTCCTATTTATTTTTTCCCCAACAGATTATTATTAAACAGAGCATGATGTTATTTCGTATGGGAAAAACTTCGCGTGACATGACAAATTGTTTTATAAATTAGTATAGTATTAGAAACGCATACCACTCAAAACGGATAGAAACGTCTTATAATAATATTATGTCCGATGACCTTAGATTGAAATACGGTTTGCTGGCTGTAGTAGCTATATATTATAGGGTTACCAAAGTACACGTTTTGGGAAAATCAATCGGAATCTACAAGGCCGTATTTGAGGAGGGGTTGGGATCAACGAAACTTTTCTTATATAGTTAATGAATTTAATTTATGAAACAAAATTAATTTTAATAATTTACCATGTGTCCCTAGTTATATTATTATACCTAACTATGTATATTACGTTTGTATTGTTATACCTGATATCATTGATAATCGTAGGAATACGAATTTTGTTGGCATTTATTTTGGTATGGCAATAATATACATAATATGTCATATACGATATTTTATCGACGGATGACGAGAACTCATATTGAAGACTATTATATACCATTACCTATTGCCGTTTTTCGCCGAATACTAAATGTAATATATTCTGAATTTTTTCCAAGTAAAACTTTTCTTTACCAGTTACTACGTTACCAGTTTTGACTTTAGCACTAGAAGTGCAAAACGCGCATTTTCTATCATGAAAAGATTAAAAAAATATTTACGAAACCCATTTGACCAAGTGTATGATTGAAGTATGCCTTACAGGTCTTACTAGCTCTTTTGAGTGTACATAAGCAAATTTAAATCAAACCAGATTGATCGTTTCCAAAAGAAAAAAAACTGCTGTACCTTATAGGCACTATAAAAATATTTAATTTAAAATTGTATACATTTATCAAAAATGTAATAAATAAAAATCTTTATTTATATGTATTATTATAATATTATATAAGTACCTCCATTTTTTAAGTTCATTTTTATATATTATGAAAATATATGATTTGGTTTTAAGCCCCTCCCTAATATTTGTTCCAGCTACGGCCTTGGGAATCCACAAGTAAACTGATTTGTATTCGGTGGTGTTGAAATCGCATTATTTTAAAATTTCAAATAGCTGTATGTAACTCATACACTTTTAAGTTTATGACCAGGGACAACGAATTAAAATGACTTAAAAAAATTTAACTATCTATACCTTGTGAAATAAGGCTTAATATTTTGCCAAGGTGCATTATTACGCTTGGCACACCATATTTTTCAAAACTTTCACTTTGGTGCCCCCTGTAAGTATCACAGCAAACCGTATTCCAATGTAAGGTAAATCAGAGGTTAAGGCTATCACAATACAGTTAGTGGATTGTACACGATCTCTAAAATAATATGTTATATTATATGAGTTTTTGTCTTTCACCTGACTGACGTCTCGGTCCATGGCGTTCGTCAGGATCCATTCCCTGACTTGTTCGTGTTGTTCGTTTTCCACATGCATGGTCTGCGGTAGCGGTACGTTGGTCGGGAAGTCTGTGCCCTGTAAGTCTGTGTCGTCGATCATGTCGTTCTGTCCATCCGCTATGGCGTCCGTCAAATCCAAATAATGGTTCAAGAAAACGAATGCCTCCGCATTGCGGTTGCCCTCCTGAAACGGAACGAATATTTAAATCGGTTATCGGGACGTGGGACACTTTTCGTATGATAAAACATATTTTAACGAAAATAATAATATATCGTCGTGAGCGAACAAGCCGACTGGTGCAGCAGATGGCACGTTGACTATTGTCTATTGTTATTTATTATAAGTAATTTCATTTCATTTCGATCGTAACAGCGGCATCATAGCTGGCCGTATCTTACGATTTGAGAAGTGTTAGGTATTGTATATAGCTGTGTTTGCAGTAATACCTAAATGAATTGATTAGGTAAAATAGTAAATGGATAAAAAAAAAATTAATATTACATGTTATAGTTTTATGGGTACGTATTCGAGGAGTTAGTAAACTTGAGGTATCATATTAAATACTATTTAGATAAGAGTTTTGAGGTGATGATGAAATTGATTAGGGTTTTAAATTTTAATCGAATTGCGAAGTGAGGGTTGGGTCCACCAATTGATTACGCCAGCACTTACTCGTACAGGTATAGTTTTTAAAAAATATATTATTATTATCGTTGCTGCCAGCTACCAATTTTTACCTGCGGTTATCCTCGTTACTCCTTAACTTAGTTAAAAAATTTATTTACATTTACCCCAAATTTATTTAACACCAAATAATACATTTTTTAATATTATTATGTATACTATTCATACAAAAATTATAGCCATATAGGTTTCTCGTTGAGCTTGTCATGCATTGTACACAATTGTACTACTATGATATAATAATAATTACTCAATACTTCAATAAGTATATATTTTATAATATAAATACTAAATTTACTAATTACTCACAATTTTTAATTTCTGTTAAATATCCAAGTTTTCTATTTTGTGCCGACTTGAAAAAAATGTCAGCGGTATGACTATAATAAAATCGCAAATTACGCTATCAACAGTGTCTATAATTGTTAAAACGATTAGTGAAAAATGAAAATACGATTTGTAATTGTTGTATTCGAGAAGTCAATAGGTATACGTATTTCACCAAACTTTTCTAGTCCGTCAAGTTAACATATTTTTCTTGGCATGAAAAACTATAGTCCAACCCTAAGTTACCGAAATTTACAACTTAAAGTCGACGGAATTGTTACTGGCGGAATCAATGCACTTTTGCCCCTAATAAAAAAGGTCTGACGGAATCGATGAAATCCCAAGAGTTGAGAACTGAAGATATTTGGTCCGTGAACCTTTTGTGGAAGGTTGCATTTTATTTTAAGATTTTCGTAAGTACGGTACGGAATTCAGTTATAATGTGTTTTACTGTAAGGTGAACTCCTTTCCACGAAAGGTACATTGTAGGTTTTTTTATCCATAATATAGGAGCCTGAGTGCGAGACGCCGAGATGGGTATGGCCGATACGCCATACGTAACCCGTCAGTGGTTATCATTACTTTAATATTATAATACACACTATTAAAATCAGCCGAGACATTTTACATCCTCTAAATCGACGAAATCGAGAAAATGAGCAATACTTAAAAAATGCAAAATATTTACGTCCTATTGCAGCGGTTTAACAATTATTATAAAAATTTGTTTTTTTCTCCATTTCGGGTAGGTACCTAACGCTATCGGTCGAACCACTGACCAGTGCGGTGTACCTACTTGCCACGTCCCTTTATGTATGTTTAAAACTAAACGTAGGAATAGCAAAGGTCGAAAAGTAATTTCGAGAAAAGAAATAAAATTAATCCAATAATTTTTTTTGGGAAATCTTTATCATTTCAGGCTTAACCGAGTTGCGTTCAGAATAATTATTATTAAAACGCAACAATTGCTGAAACCCAAAATACTAATTTTCCACCATCGTTTTTCGGGTCCACTTTAATCGGCGCACGACTTGTGAATTCGAGATTAAGTAATGCAATAATATACGAGTTTGGGAGTTCTGCAGACCACATAGTGCGTATATACCTATATCTAATAAAATATACCTACATATGCCATTATTATCTACTCGATTATAAGTTATAAAGATAATATTATGATTATAAGGTATATATTCGCCGTACTATAATACTATTGATACGCGCGAGGGATATCGCAGGTGGGCGCTCGAATTGCATTATAATATTATATTGTTATAAAACAACGGCGTTAATTAACGGACCTATCTAAAGTGAAATTAGACGAACATCATCATCGGTTAAAATCGGTCGTTGTTATTTTAGACACGAAACGGATAACGTTCGCATACAGAATACTGCACCGTTTACTATATACACACATACCTAGCTACATATAATACATATTTATATATTATGCAAACATATATACATACATATACGATATACGCGTATACAGTATATACATATATTCTCGTCGTATTATTATTATTATTATACCGACGACCAGCTACCCGTCTACATTGTTTTCAGACATACACGTAAATATATGTATATATATATATATATATATATATATATATATATATATATATATATATATATATATTATATACAATACGGGTAGGTATGCCCACCTACCTATTATTATTATTATACGCCACGTAGCCAATTTGTTGGTGCTAAATGCGCGGGGATTAATATTGTTATTTATTCAAGAAAATTACGTTTCCAGAGTGGGGACAACGTCTTTTGACTCGTAAATTCGGGAGTTTTACGCGCAAAGAGATGATATATCATAGAAAATAACATTTCGTTGTATTACACACAGAGTAGGTTGGTAAATAAGTTAGCGTTACCTACCGCGCCGCCTTCGTTTTTTATTTTTTTTTTTACTTCTCCCCCCCCCCTCCCACATCCACCGCGAACCATTCAACCTGTGTAAAGCGACACACCCTTCACCGTGTCGTCCACGAGATAATTTATTTCATCCACCTAAACGCGTATACCGAGTTTGTTTTTTAATTTTATCGCACCAAATTATTACAGCTGGTAGTGAAAAAGCGGTATTATTGTGTACCTACCTACCTAATTTCGAACCATATATGCAGGCTGCGTTTGGGGGTAAAACGTTTGTATAACCGTTCGATACTTATAAACGTTGTAAAGTTTTTTTTACATTTTTTTTTCACATCCTTTTAGAATATTAAAATATAATACTCCGTTTTTGTTTTATAGGATATTTTTTCAGGTTAGGTTCAGTATGCAAACATTATTATTTTATAATCGATGTTAATCCTTAACTATAAAGCAAACCACAGTTTTTTCAATCATAATCTTAATCATTAATGCATTTTTGTTCGTTGAAATTATAAAGTTTTATGAAACAAACATACCTATACCTATACTAGCGATTTGAACATTTTTACAACCGAGAATTGAAAGATACTTATATTATTATGCTTATTTGTTGACACGAGATTTTTACAATTTCCGTGTGGAATAGCTTTCAACTAGTATAGACCTACTTACATTGATTATTTAACGACTAGATGTCCTTCTGTTCTGCCCTTGTGAAATAGATAAATAAATATTATGAAATTGAAATTATTTAAGTACCTACCTATTCATATTTTAACCCAACTTTATATACATTAAAAAATTATTATATATTCATTATTTAATATTTTGTTTTTAAAATATTTGAAATACTTTTTTATTATTTACTAACGTTTTATTTTTATGGCAATTAACTGTTATTCAGATACTATAATATTTCACTATTACTATATAATAGAGTACATGTCTGAAAATAATATTAGGTATGTTAACAAGACGAAATATATTAAGCATTTTATTTTTACATGTCAACATGTTTGAATCGATTACGGGTTTCGTTAAAAATTATCACCAGATGGCTTCTTGTTTCTTATTACAGAAATAATTCGAGAAATCTGGATTGTCTCCATTATTTGTTATTAAAAATCATTATATTTTAGACTCTGAGCGATGAATGTATTGATATTATTATATTTATTTATTTTTTATGTGTCTGTCATCACCTTTTAGGACAGTAAAAATGCTTAAATTTTCTTTAAAAGTATCTTTTCTGATAGGAAAGTGAATTTAGATGGTACTTTTCGAAGGTCAAAAGTAAAAATCCAAGTAGTTTTCAAAATCACGGCGAAAAACAAAAGAAAAATTAAGGAAAAACGGGTTTTTTTACGCAAAATCGGTTTTCGACAAAATCGATTTTGGTTTTTGGAGTAACCAATCCATCCATTACAGTGACTCACTTGTACCTACTGTATAGCAGAACGACACCCACTTTCCCACCTTTTTATAGTTGGTTTCTGTTTGTGCAGTTTTCATATTATCCATCATTTATGTTTAATTGTATTCATTTAAGATTATTTAATGAAATGTTTCAATGGTATATCTGAAGCTCAATCAAAAGCCCCTCCCCCGGGCGGGGTTGATTTAAAAATTTGCAATCAACTCAAAATATCACTAGTACTCCACACGCTTCCTCCACCTCCACAAATAAAAATAAAGATTTTTCCAATGAGTGGATTCGATTTTAATAATTTTATCTTTTTTTCTTATAATATTCAAAAGCCTAAAAAAAAAAAATACAAAAAATGAAAATGTAATATAAAGTCATAACATAGATAATTTTCTTTATTTGCAAATCGATCTATAATTGGTTTGAAATCCGCGTCAATATATTATTATCTATGTGGGTTAAAATATTCAATAAATCCAAATATGCAGTTAGTTTGCATAAAAATCGCCTGATATCCCTTAATTGAATCTAATTTTTGGAACCACTGATAACAACAAATTATCAACAAACTCAGGGATTTATAAAAACCCCACCGGTAAATAAAATCCAATCAAGGGTCGGCGTGATCCAAAAATTACCCCTCGCCCATCGAATATAACTAACATTAATTAATTATACATATATTTTTGAATCAAGACGCGAGCGTCCATTAAAAAAGCTGATTTTTAAAAAGTTTTTCTGTAATATCTTTAAAATTCTAATTTTATGTCTTGCGTAACATTTTAATATAGGTATACTTTTTGTTTCATCATTTAATCAATTTTCCACAAAAAGTTAGCTAATTAGAAAATCACAAAAAAATCGATCTTATATTCTCGTTAAATCACGAAGTAAGATATTAGAAATACAAATTCAGCATAATATTGTAGATTTTTATGGTTTTTGATATATTTGTACGAAAACTTTACAACTTTAAAGAAGTAAAATAATTCTATAAACTTATATACCTACATAGAGTATATACTAATACGAGCTTGTTATTCTTATGTGGAATAAATCTGAACATTGCTACAAGTAAAAAGTTATATAATTTATAACATAATATGTTTATGTTGAAATCATTATTATGACTATGTAACTTAGCATAATATATTTTAAGAAAAATGTATTTATTATGTCCCTATGAAATTTAATGGCACAATAAAAAGTAAAACTTTTCCATACAAATAAATATTACAATGATGTGAATTTTCATCTATCCGGCATAATAATAATAATTGGGCTATCTTGAATTTTGACTTTTATGAAATGTATTTCACTGATATTAAGAGACGTAGACATCCGCCATTTTCTCACCATGTGTTATATTATTATTCTTATTTGATGTGTTACGCTTGAGATTAGTAGTATTATCTATAGTGTTATAAAAAACATTTTACACTAAATTTCTAATGTTCTTAAATTAATATCTATTTTTTTTCTGGGTCACCTTATTTTTTTACTTTTTCAAAAAACTACAAAAATAAAATGTTTGTCTTTTTGATCCGAACGGATTTATATATAATAAATATGATCACATAAAATATAAAGCACGGGGCATGACGTGAAAAAATCCGAGTTATTTTGTTTCAAAATACTTGTGGTACAATATCATCATACATAATATTATAAGGAGCAAAGAGACAAAGTCCCGTTGACTGTTATAATCAATTTCAAGTTTAGTACTTTCTACTTTTTCTACTTATATGAATTGTATGTATATATTTTTTTAAATTTGTTTTTACCACTAAACTAACAGTATTAACTGCTAATACTTTTAGGTTTTTGTTTATGAATAAGTTTATAACGGAGTGATTTTAAGTTAAAATAAACTCTTAGTCATTAAGTAGATAAAAGTAATTTTTTTTAATGCTTGGTATAATATACGTGTTTGTGCTTAAGCCTTTTAATCACCTTAGTGTTTAGTTTAGAAAAGTTTTTTTAGTACATTTATGAATTAATGATATTTTATTCTTCACTATGAAATTAATTTGACTTGAAAGTGCGATAATTTTGTGGAGGTAACTTCTTTTCAATGATATTAAACTAGTGCTAAAAATATTACATCTGATCAAGAAGTCTTTTATAATAATAATGATATTAGAATTACAAAAATGTATATTTGAACAATTAGACGACATCTGTTTTAAGTATTATTTTGTTCAAAAAACTTTTCTCTCTGTAGGTATTAAAATTTAAAAGTAATAAAAGAGAAACATTCACGTTAAGTTTACCTAGACATGATGTAATATTTATACTTATACTTATTATTATTATTATTACTTTATTTATTTTTCTTTCAAAATAGGCTATATAGTTAGGTATATGAAAATTCCATTGTCGTTATTATTATTTTATTTCATAATGAAATAATATTTTGTTTAGCGTATTTTCTTATTTTTAAATTAGTTGAGAATACGGAGTAATATGATATAGCATTATTGTAACTTAAACATGTATTTATATATTTTGTATTAATATAATAAAAAAATAAAAAATAATGATTAAAAATTAAAACTCAATGATAATTGATTGAAAATGACTTAACGACTAACGAGTAATATAGCTGTATTATATGCGGTAAAAAGTATTTATGATTGATTAGTTTTTGAACAAACAAATATGATTAACTATAATATCTTAATTTATGAAAATTGTTTTTATTTTTAATTTGGAAATGAAAAATTATTAAATTTACATCATATTCATATTATGTCGAAATTGATGGAATGAAATTAATTATAATAGTTAATTATACTGCGCATAGGTACTAAAGCGTAGACGGGCCACCTGAATATCACGAGGAAAAAAATTACATCTCGTTCACACAATAATATAACTTCTCGATTGATTGACAATATTTTCTGGTTAGCACTAGATGTTTGGTCGTGCTATATTGTTTAAACGATATAATTTTTTTGTTGACACTAGATAATTTTTTTGTTTGAACGATAAAAAATATTGTTACAACTACATAATTTTCTTGTTGTCGCTAGTTGATTTTTCATTTTCACAACATAACTCCAATCGATTGATTGACATTTTCTTGTTGGCACTACCTAGATGATTTCTCGAACGCTCGAAAAAATATATCGTTTGAACGATATAACTTTCTTGTCACTAGTTAATTTCTCATTTTCACAACATAACTCCTATCGATTGATTGACATTTTCTTGTTCATTGTTGGCACTAGATAATTTCTCAATCGCTCGACAAAATACATCGTTTGAACGATATCATTGTTTTGTTGACACTAGATAATTTCTCGTTTGAACGACAGAATATACTATTATAATGACATAATTTTCTTGCTGTTACTAGATAATTTATCGTTTTCACAACATAACTTCTCGATTGGTTGGAAACATATTCTTGTTAGCACTAGATGATATCTCAGTCGTAAATAGAAATTATATACGCCAGTCGTCAATCCCAAGTATTATTATTGATAAGCTGTGTGAACTTTTGGACATTAAGTTTATTTTCACTCTAAATTTGACTCTAAATAAAATGTGACCGCTAAAAAAACACAATTTTAATTTTTTTTACACCTTTAAAAGTATACGGGGTTTCATTTCGGAGGCCCTACAAATAATAATGTTTTTTCGTGAAAACGAGAAATTATCTGTTAGTGACAACAAGAAGATTATATCGTTATAACAATATGATTTGTTGTACACAAAAAAGAAATTGTTGTCATTCAATCAAGAAGCTATTACATTTCGAGACGAGATGTAATTTTTTTTCGTGATAATCAGTTGGCCCTTCTAGTCCGTACATAAGTCCTAGACACATAGTTATTCGTGTTTGCAACAATAAATAAATATGATTTAAGCGTACAATTTTTTTAGTATTTTTCTGATTTTACATTTAAACGTATGTACATAATATTATGAAATAATCATTGTAAATAGGTAATTATAATTAATCTAAGCTATAAACTCACACGCGACCCGTTAGTTTATTTTCCACGTATAACACAACTCTTCCATAGTTAAATACGATTATTTATGATGTTTATGACTTTCAAACATAACACAATACGATAAGAAAAACATTGTCCATTAAATATTAAAATGATTTAACATTGTAGATTTTTGTTTTGTTTACTCATGGTGTACGATGTCGGAGCTCTCAAAAAGGAATTTTTAATGTTTTCATTGAGATCTGTCTAGGTATACCGTATAATATTATATATTGCGTACACTTATAGACAAATGATTTCCGTTCGTTATCTTATATTCTCTTTATGATTATACCCCTGAACTTTGATTTTGAATACTATATTAATTGCCTTAAATATCACGAATGCACGTAACTCCTTCCCTTATTTTTGATAATATAGGTACCATCTAATATTATACTATAAACATAGTGAAAGCCTTAATTGGATAGTGAGCAGCGTGGTTTATAGAATGTACCAAAGTTGTTTTGAATGATTATAATTTAAGCGCAAGCATGTTTGTATTTCAATGCACGGCGCCTGTTCGAAATATAAAATATATATTATATAATATGGAGATGCCTATAAAGGCTTTGATTTTGTTTTAGTGATTTCACGTAAAATCACAATAATAATTACAAGACGACAACACTATATAATAATATGTGATTTTCAATACATAATTTTCTCAGAAATATAATTCTCTTCTGAAGTTCAAACAAAGACCGCTAGCATAGGTATAATATGATTATGCAATAATTGTTACCAGCTTAAATTACAATTTGGCCGGATTAACCGCGAGTGTTATGATTTCCACAGAAGCCCTCGGGGGATCTGAGGAAATACATACTCAATATTATATCGTATAATTATTATTACTATAAACGCAGTCTAGCTATTTGTCTAATTTTATTAGCCTTTACGTACTCGAGTTGCAATCCCTGCTTCGTAGTATCCCTTATCCGCTGGAACGATGTCCGTGTATCTCAAAAGAGCCACCAATAATTTCACGACTAATGCGCTGAGGGATGATATGTCGCCAAAAGCACATCGCATCGCGTATAAATGGGATACGAACATATACTTTTCGAACTCTTTCCTGAGTTCCGATTCTGGTTGGTTGATATTCCCCATCTGGAAAACGGTTACCATATTATTATATATTACTGGTGGAATATTGTTTCAACGCCAATTTTTTTTCCAAGTATTTATAATATAAACATTGTGTTAGGAATTGGACCGTATCCAAGCCACATGTCCCGTTCATGTCCTTCATGTCCGAAGATAAGAACTATTTCGTGTGACGTAGGTATACCTACTAGATCGATTGACATATTATAATAAGAAGTCGAATATATGGAAACTGAGCATCGTTCAAAACCCACGGAAAACGCGAACGGTATAGTTCATAACCACATATACGTACATTTTACACCCACGTCAAATACCACTCACAGAATTTTGTCCGTAAATTGCTTGGAATGGAAATGTTGGAGGGTCGATAATATTCAAAACCACGCACAAATGACTGACGGTTAAAAATCAAATAACTTATTATACTATTATTTAATAAATCACCGCAATCAATAATAATTGTGTCAATGTAAATTAAAGAAAAATATATAGCTGATATAAGATAAAATAAAGTAGGTATATGTTTTAGATTGTATTTAAAATACATTTACATGTGGAAGTTTTATTACGACTATTAAAACGATGGTTTTATATAAAGTTTGATATTAAATTAAATAGTTATTTCACTGTTTATAAATTGATTATTTTATACAAATGAACATTTCTTTATCTTTATACTATCTACTTTACGTATTACGTGTATAGGTACTTACTCTACGAGGCTTTTTCTTATTTTAGACAAAATATGACTATAATATGCTTTATTGGTACATAGGTTATATCAGTGTATGCGGTATTGAACGGAGTGATTTTTGGGAAAACTGTGCTTTATTGATGCGTAAAAAAGTATGCAGATTTGAACGACGACCTTTTTTTATGGAAAGTGTATGGTATAATGATGACCACGGTAAAAACTAATAGAGTAAAGCATATACGGTACAGAATATAGAATAATATCGATTGTTCGTTCCGGGACAGGTTATAGTCTTGTATCGCCAATCGTTTTGAATTTGTTCGATGACTGCGTTTGAAAAATTATGAACTCGGATTTAATTTATTATTAAAAAAAATGTGTAAAAAGTTTATTAAAAAACGCGTAAAAACAGTTAGATTTTTTTTAATGACCCGTGTAAGCAGAATAATTTATTATTCAATACTACAATGTACTATTGAAATTTTAGTCTTATTAATTTATGAAAATAAAACACCTGTCAAAGTATATTATAATTGTTATAGTATTTTGTAGTTATTAGAAAACAATAATATTTTTTGTACTTTATATATAGTATTATATGCAGCGTGTTATTAACAAATATATAAAATTGCCATTAGGTTATTATACTGTAGAGTAAATACTAAAATATTTTAAATATCCGTGTACATAATATTATGACTTTAATACTGGCTGAATAATTATGTAAACGGTATCTCAAAAATAGTTTTGAATTTATTGCTGAAACTGTAAATTATTGCATGTTTCGTTGCGTACCAATAACAACAAATAAATTGTATGATATATTCGAATTCAAATTATAACCTTATGCTCGGATATTTTTTAGAAATATTATTGTCTGAAAAAAAATATACACAGAGATCTAATAAAAATAAAATATTATGTATTACCGACATTACCACAACATAATATAGATAGGTAGTGTGAATTCGCGGAATACAAGACTTCTATATATACATTTGAAGTTGATATTATATTATGATCTTTGTATTTTTTGGTTTTTTTTTTTTTTATATTTACTATTCAAATTCAGTTGGATCTATCCCGCGATTGGGATCAATTTGAAAACACATATTGTGAAACAAAGGCCTTGAATTATTTATGAACTTTGGGAGATCGAAATTCCCACGAGAACGTGGTCCGTTTTGTAAAGATGGTACCTTTTTTTTTACAACGTGTGGTATAATATGCTTAGGTAGGTATATTGTGAATTGCAGCTATCGTCGCAAGGCTGTATAATATGCAAAACCATTTACATTAGCACATTACAATAATATATATATATATGTGTGTGTGTGTAGTAATGATATAAGATGAGTAAATTTGAACAAATTTCGTGCGTGTGTGCACAATATTTCAATTCGATGATCTTGTTAAAATCGAGTCAACGAAAAACTACTTAGAGTAATGTTCTGGTATCAGTTGTATGAATAAAAAAAAAATAGGCTCGCAATCATACGATTTTGCTTTGAGCCGTTTATATTTTTCTATAGTATTATTATTACCCATGTAGTGTGTATTTTAATTGAATGCACCTATAGTTATAAAATGGACAATTTACGTTTTTGTAGGAATTGGTGACTTAAGGTATTATATCTGTTCTGTCGTGCTGATAAATAAGCAATGAATTTGCTAATGAAAATTCCTGTTTATTGAACATTGCATATTATCATTATTATGTGTCGCAGAGTAGAATAATAATAGAAAAACCACACTTTTAGCGCTAACACTATATGTACAATTTAATGATGTAATATTTCGTAATTTTTATTTTGCCGTGGGATAATGACGTGGTGCCTTCATGGCTACATAATATAGAATCCAGTAAACATCAACAGATTACAATAATTTATTGCGGTTGTTACTATGAGAGCATTTTTTGTTTTATTTTTTTGCTCAGTACCTAGTATTTTTTAATTTTATAGTAAAAAAATAAATAATATTAACGACTATAAAATGCTGAAAATTCTATGTTTTGAAAAGATGCAATAGATATAAGCTGATACGTATGCCATTAAAAATAAAAATGAAATATGAAACAGTAGGTAAATTTGTGTCGGATTAATATAAAAGTTTAAAAAATAGATCTTATGTGAATCAAACAATGACGTATTGTACCTACGTCCTACATACATTTAATTAAGTTTTTATATTATAATTCCTACAACTGGAATTGTTTTGAGATGAAATTTATCATACGCGTATATATTATGATACCTAATCACAAAAATATAAAGAAATATAATATGGGTTTTTTGATTATTTTTTTGATCAGTTTTCTGTTATTATAATAATAATAATAATAATAATAATAATAATATAATGTATGATTATAAAATATGTGCTTTAATAAAATGTCGCGTTTAATGATTTATTTGCGCTCGGACGTTTGCACGGGTTAACTCACTAAAATGAAAAAAAAAAAAAATAATACCCTGAAATAAATCAATAGTAATAATATATTGTGTATATGTTGATTTTATACCAATTTGAAAAACATATCTCTCAGCTTGGCCCAGATATCGTAGCTCTCTACTTTGTCCATCCCTCGTTTACTGAACACGTCTAATGCTATGCGTTTGTATATATTGAAATTCTGAGGAAAGGCCGGCACGTCATACTGCGTATATAAGTTTAATGCTTCAAAAGTATTACCTTCCTGAAAAATTAAATGCATAATATCCCGTTCATTAATATGTATATAATATTATTATGTGTTTTAATGAAAACAATATAATCGCAAATTCTTGGATTAATGAAGGGATTGTATTATTTTTATTATTTCGAAAACTTATACTGCTGAACAGTGTTTTACATTTGCACTTAATTTTGGTATTGCACCATTTAAGTGAGCCTATTATTAGTTGTTAACCAAACTGATATTTAATTATATTATATTTTTCCCAAAAAATGTTTATGTTTATTTTTTTGTATATTCTTCTAAACGATATTATAGTATTTTTATTGTTTTACGCCAACAGTAAGACACCAATCGACTGGATTTGGTATTAATTCGATCGACACGTTCACCATAAAATAAGTTTAATTTCAGCCTATTTTACCCTAAGCAAGTCCGTGGCGTATAACGCAATATATTTGTGGAGAACAACTTGTCCGTGTGGTCGGGCGACGTCCAAGCATTTGGACCACTGGCCCTGGGCTGATAACATGTCCAGTGCCTCTTCCACGTCCATGTCAGCCAACAATTGTTCTGGCTTTCCTTCCCTTTTAAGACTGTCTTTATAACATTCCGAGACATATCTTTCAAATCTGAAAATCAAATCATGCGTTTCACTTAATTTCTTTTGACGGTGTAATTAATTTAGTACGACGCTGCATTATGGTTTTGATCGTAATTCAATCTATTTTAAATGGGAAAAACAAAACACAATCAGAATTAATTATATTTGTTTTAGAGGATAGACAATATTATGGTCTCGGATCATACTATTAACCGAAATATTCGAAACGCACACATTATATACTTTTTCGCCAGTTAGGCGATTTACCTACGTTATCGCAGCACAATTTTGTCGAATATTCAGATTTTGCGTGCTCAGATGTAGAAATCACTATAGCGTGTTTATTATTTTAGAAATTATTGAAATTAATACGAAATATTAAAATGTAATTTCATATTTATAATATTATAATATATTTATAATAAAATGTGCA
The DNA here is from genome assembly GCF_005508785.2 of Acyrthosiphon pisum. Classification (NCBI taxonomy): domain Eukaryota; kingdom Metazoa; phylum Arthropoda; class Insecta; order Hemiptera; family Aphididae; genus Acyrthosiphon; species Acyrthosiphon pisum. Next base: position 166,521,545 of record NC_042494.1, on the reverse strand, counting down.
ATGCTGGGCAAGTTAATGATTTTTTTTTAACTCAGTTAAGTTAAGTTAATATGCACCAATAACAAAAAGTTAAAAGTTATCTATATTTAAGTTAACTATAGGGTAACTCAGTTATGTCAAAAGTTAATACACACTTTTTATTAAGTTAAAAAAAAAGTTAATTTGTTTATACAACGCTGGCGTACTTAATTTTTTTCCAACCCAAAACTAAATTATAGACTAGTGTTTATACTTTGTACAGTATTTCCATATAGGTAAGTTAGATTCGAATGATATACATTTTTGACTTTAAAGTTTAAAAAATTTACGATACATATTTTTTGACATGAAAAAGAAATAGACTGAAAAAGTGAAATATAATTAAATTAAAAACAAAATAAAATAACTTAACTTACTTCTAAAAATGCAAAATTAACTTGTTAATTTCACGTTAATTAAAAAATAAATTTAGTAAGTTAAGTTAATGAAAAGCCAAATTAACTAGTTAAGTTAAAAAGTTTAAATTAAATTAACTTTTTAACTCGTTAATGCCCAATCTTGAAAATATGTAATTGTTTTCTTCACATTTTTTTTTTAAAGTATATATTAATATAAACGGGCTTAATAAAACTATCTAAATGCACATCAGATCATATAAATTTATAATTGCATTAGATTTTTTCTTCATTTAATTGCCACGCGTAGTTGATGATTTGCATAAATAATTATTGTGGTTCATTGAATACGGATTGTCACTTTGACGGATTAAAGATAATTAATGCATCAATAGAAATAATTCTACTTACGAAGGATCTAATTCAGAAGATAGTTTTCTGGCTTTAGACCAATAATCACCCGCAATGAATGCATCTATTGCTTCTTTCATCATATCGGCACACACAAACACTTTAGCTGCTAATAAGTATTCTTCGTATTCTATTAAACGCGGTCCTGTAAAAAAATCGATTTTTTAGTGATATTTCCCCGCCACAAATTACCCGATTCCTTATCAATATAAATACAATATTATAGTCTTATTGAGTATATTTGAATAATACAATAAGACGAAAATATAAGCTAAAAGTTTAACATAATATAGAGTGACCCACTTTACGCGCTGCGCTAATTGTTTGTTTTTTTTCTTTTTAATATTGATTTAAATAGTGGTTATTGTGTATTTTAAGAGTATTAGGTAAATTATGTACAATTTTGAGAACGATAAAAAAAATAATGACACTTTTTGTGCATTTTTATTAGGTTAACCGAACATAATTTCGGTTTTTTTTTGCCAACCAATAATCTAACCCAAATATTACTTCACTAAATATCGGCGTTGTATCATTTCCCACTTCAACACACGATAATACCACCATGTACAGTATACATCGATAAATAACGATATAAATATGTACTATGCCATTATGACATTTATTATTAACTAATATAGCATATAGGAACAACTACTAATTATATAGTCGTAATTGTTTCGCGAACGAAAGGAAATATTTGTTGAATTGAATATTTTCTTCAGAAAATGTTATCGTCGAACTGGTTATCAGGTCATTTTCCCAGACGACCGTTTTTGATTTCAGTCGTTGTAATATAATAATAATAATTATGACCATCGCGATGTTTATATATTATAAATCCGTTTCTTGTACTATTAGTCCATCGATTTTGAATTGTCAATACAATTTTCCGAAAATATCCGAACGTAAAATATTATAATAGGTATCATATTTGATTTAATTATGGTATGATAAAGCATGACGAATAAACAAGCATTGTTCCAGAAAACTGTTTTACATCGTGTATACATGTTATGCGTTAACAAAGGTTTATTGTTAATAAGAGTGGAATATAGTATCGTTATATAATATTATTATTATTGTTTGAAATATTAACCATGAAGCAATTTTACAGTTGTTTTGTACAGATTTCAGGCAAAAGTGCACGTATTATGTTTTGTATATCTACAATAATAATATTATTATTACTTTGAATGTTTAATGCTGGCTGACACTTCCAAACGAATTGCCATCCTTCCGCCACTTTGTACACGGTCGGTATCAGCTGGCGGCCCGTCGAAAATTAAATTATTAGCTGACCCGAATATATATAAAGCTTTCACACATTATAACTAGTACGTTTAACTGAATTATAAAAAGTGGTAATCTGTCATTTTGCTGATGTAATCCAATAAGATTAACGTTATTAAATCTTCAATTTATTTCCATTAATATGTATCGAAAAAGATTTATTTCGAGCTGGAAAATCTGCAGAAGAGGTGTTGGCGGCGGTGGAGGTATCGCGTAATAAATTGCGTGTCAAAATCGATTTGGAAAATATTCATCATTCTCCTTTGTAATTTCTAGCATTGGAAAAGGATAATGGGATTAATGATAACACTCAATTTATTTTACAAAGAGAAGACGGCGCTGCAACGAAGTTTGTATAAAAATATTAAATTACTCGTTAGTTGAATATAAATCGTATGATATTGTGTTCGTTTGAACGAATGAAAATAATATTAACAATACAATAAATTTATCTAATTGTTGTCGTATTTGTATACACACCCGAATACGTTTAAACCAGCGGCGTTTAAATATTTAAGTACCTACTAAATATTTCATTATATTGTTTTAAATTGAATGATATTATATATTTACGAGTTAAATCAGACGTTTTATCCACAGTCAATAACTTAACACGGCGTACGATAGAGTAAATACAATTTAAAAAATAAACTCACAACACAACCTTTCGGAACTTACCTAACTTTTTAGCGGCGTCCACACACTCCTCGCCGTCTAAGTATTTTAATGTCATTCGCGTCGCTTCGTTGAGCGTTTTTGATATAATACGGTCGTCCTTACAGTTGGTTGAAGTGACCTTTTCACACATATAAATATCTATTAATATTGTCTATGGGCAAAATTCAAAGAGACAACTCAATTGGAAAAATTTTCAAATTCTCGCTGTTGTTGGATATTGTCATGCGAGAATATATTTTTTACACTAAAATATTTTCAGAAGCTATAAAAACGTTCTTTACGTCTATGAAACTGTTTTTATATTATAAACAAAATAAATATATATAATGAATATTGTTATTTGATCAGGTAAATGTATTAATGATCCTACGAGTGTAAAAAGTTGATAGTTGATAATATTTGATAAGTAATACATTTTTTTCCGTACAGGTTATATTCATGCAGAGGGTCTATAAAAAATGATAATGTATATTGGAAACTAAATGCATATCGTATCGAAATAGATTGAGTAGTCTACTCGTCGTTTAAAAAAACAGCTAGTGACTCTGCGGGTATCTATACGGAAGTATGAAGCGTTCGAGAAGATGTTTTATTTTTGTCAAAATAGTTGCGATTGGAAAATTAATGAAAATAAAAACGACGCCTTTTGCCACGAACAATGAGGTTTGCAACACCAGCTACCCATACCGCAAAATAGAGTACGTAACACAATAATAATTAATGTACAATGATTTCGTTGAGTGTATATTGTATACCTTGAGCAAACAGTCTATGGCCGTTTTGAATTCTCCATTCTGCTCCCACTGACTGGCCTGCGCGAACAGACTGTTAATGTCTCTGGTCACTCTGGCGCCACACTCCCTGTCGTACTCGGCTTGCACCTCGTCTAGTTTGGCCGGCAAGTATTCACGACACGACTTCAACGCTTCCACCCACATACCCTTTTCCTGTAACACCATAACCATACACACGTCATTTTAATTATTTTATTTTAATTTCTTATTAGTAAATGTATTTTATATATTATCTTCTGAAACGGCGAATTCACGCAAATACCTTGTGTTATATAGTTATAGGTATTGCCTACGTTATTTATTTATTTATTTATTTAACGGACGTTGTATAAATTAGATAAAAAAAATATTAATAATATTAAAGATAAATGTATACAAGATAACATATTAAATTAATTATACAATAAAGAGAAATAAAGATAAAATATAAAAGTTTATAATAATAAGTATTAAGATATTAAGTGATAGAGAAAAAAAAATCTAAATTATTTACTGAATTTTCACCAGACAATAAAATATTTATAGGTGTACAAGACATATAATTTTGTGTGTAAGGTTTTGTAATTACAACTGTGTGTGTTTGTGTGTGTGAAATTATGTTAGGCATGTTGAAACAATCTAGAATGGTCTATTTGATAGATTGGGTTTTGTATGTATCTTTGCCTTCATTTTGTCTTTAGTTTTTAATATTATATAAGTACAAAAATTACACTTAAAATTTTTTTTGAAAAAATATATGGCCCGTAGGTAATTTGAGTTTGAGATCACTGGTCTAGGACATTATGATTATGAAAAATAATATACTAAAAGAAAGGAATAAGCCAACTACGTTTAAAACACTATACTTAATACCACGTATAAGAAGAAACAGTAACGTTAACGATCAACGGGCCCCAAGAGATATTAACTGAAATATTCTAATGAACGAGTTAATTTGAAGACTAAAATAATTGTAATTTTTATGACGTTCATAAATTCATCTAATCAAGTTAAAGATGACTTACTTCTCATGTCACGTAAAATATATTAACCTAGACTTGAGGTTTCGTGTTTTATCATGTCACGATAATCATATTTAAAGTTATGTCTGCTTAGCCAGAGTTAACTTTTAAAAAATATCCATTTTAAGCAACTGAAAATTCAACTGATTTAAAGTATAACAGATTATTTAATGCATTTTTACTCACAATTGCTCTTTATATATTTTTTCCAGAACTGTAAATACTTATTATTTATATATTTGTATTTAGGTACATTTGCCGAGATCCGTGATTATTATAGTAATATTGGTTAAATATTATATGCCATTATTATACACATACATTTTAAAAATAATTATAATTTAATAATTTTACTGTAAGTGCAGCTCAGCTAAAATGTTTTTTTTTGCGTTGTTCACATTCGTTAATCGAAAATATGTTGTGGATGTGTAAAGTGCATAATATTATAAGAACAACAAGTTCTAAACGGTTTACTAAAATGACTATAAAAATCGTGTATGTTAAGTTAAATCGAAATTAGTAACCTTTACAATTATTTTCAAACAACTGTGTATGATAAATATACATTAAAATAAATATAACTGAATGAAACTTCCAATGCCATGTCAATTTGGTATAACTTGTATTTTATTTTATACAAAATGTAGGTAAGTATATAATATATTAATATATATCATACATAAACCGTTTTAAACATGTACTATTATATTCTCAGTAAAAACTTTTTTTTTTTTTTATTAACGAGTTTGTCAGGTCATTAAGCATTAATCTTTGCTTATGCTTCGGCGAAAATTCATTAATAATAATTATTTTTAACCCTTCACCGATTGCATGTGACGTTTTTTTCGTTGACGATTTAACAGATCAGTATTTAACGTACCTACATATTTTGTTATATTCCGAATCGTTTTACATAATCATATTATATTATAATACGTATTAAACTAACAAAGAAAGTATATAGTTTTCGATGTTGCATATGCATTTTGAGAGCTAAACTCAATTAGTCACATTGGAAGCTAAATAAATAAATAAATGTCAACACATGTAATTTCAATTTTAAATTCTTAAACAAATCATACTACTTAATGGTTTATTAATATTTATTATAATTCATTATAATTAATTATAGTGCATGTTCTATACATACACTATAGAAAAGCCAAATTTTCAAATAGATACGATTGCACAACTGTCACCTATCCAAACCTAAAATTATTACTAACCAGTGTTTGTTTGACTATATACCTACTAAAAAACAAAATCACCTGGTAGTATTATACTTTATTATATTTATCCATTTCAGTAACGTAATTTATTAGGTAAAATTATGTTTAAAATATGCATTTTACTATACATATGGCGTTCTCCGTCGTTATTTATAGCTTTTGATTCGCTTTGGAGAAAAAAGTACTCATAACCATGTTGTTTAGCTTGCTATTTTTGTTAAAATAAGTTTAAAATGTATATGATATTACATATAATATTATATTTTTAAATTATAAATATTTTAATCAAAATTAAATTCAATAGTACACATTTTTTGAATTCAGCAGATTTATACAAGGTGTAACAGAAAGACTTGACCAAAAAAAAAAAAATTTATGCTACTAAAACGTATGACAAAAATTGTTAAATTATATGATTAGTAAATAGTTTAAGAAATATACCCATGTTAGCAAATTTCCAAAAATTATATTTTTAAAAAAGTTATTGCGTTCCAGATTAATTTAATCGAAAAGTTATTGATATTTTAAAAAATTCTAAAAAATAAGCTACTTGCTTTAGATAAATTTTTTACCATCCAAATCATTCTTATAATCAGATTCACAAATTGACTATTTTGAATTTATTCAAAAAGATTTAAATCAAATTTAAATTTTTTTATTTTAGGTAATAAAAAATAAAAATAATTTTTTTTTTATTACACGTGTAGCGCAAATGGCTATAAATTATATATAAAAAAGTTTTAAAATATTGATTAGAACAAAAGTTATCCCAAAAGTCAGTTCTATCTGTTACACCCTGTATATTAATATTGTGAATGAGTTTATATTTCACGTACAGCGCGTAATGTACTAATATATGAATATATGGTTCATATTATGATCTAAATAATGCAAAAACTATCTAATGCAGCGTATTTTCGAATGAACTTGGTTTCCGAACAAATGTGTTCATCTTTAACGATCATATTTATTCAACGAGGGCTATTGATACTAATTTATATCATCCGAGAAGCCGACCTTTCATAAAACCTATAAGGTTATAAAAGTTTAAATAGATAAGAAATAACCTTAACCCAATGATATTTCATGATTTGTATTTCGTTTGATTTATTGATCTTTATTAGCTGGATGTTTCAATGCATTCGTTTATCGAAATATGTTCTTTTTGTAAGTCCGCTCAGAGCAACGATGACGAGCATATAACGATGTTAAAATCATAATTTTAATGCTTCATCTATTATCACGCGCAATGGATTTATTTCTTGACCAAGCAAATGCTTCAAGGCACCATTCAGGCGAAAAATTCGGTAAAAACGTGTCGATGAAAAATACGTATCTCATTTACCAAATACATTCAGATTTTTTTTCTCTGTGCACCCGATCATGTGTACATAGCTCATTCGTTTCTATCGATTTATTGATGCCTGTTTACACAAACATTATACTCGTGTGTGGTATTGTATGTATCTAAATAAAAAAAAATGCATTATGTTTTTAGGACCAAGTATAAAATATGTATTGTGAAATACTAGCAAGAGACTTATTGCTATAGACACAACATTAAAACTATTTTGTGCAAGTTTTTTTTCGTAAAATATATACTGCTGGAATAGTTTGCTGTTATGTTCATAAACACCTAAATAATTTTAGTACGGTGATTTGAATTTATAACCGATATCACTTCAAATATATTATGTAAAATAACTGAAACAAATGTGTTTAGTTGGTTGTTTTTGAATAAAAAAAAAACAAAGCGTTGGAATAGCTTAAAAAATATTTAGTTAGTAAATAATTATTAAACTAACCAGAAATGATTTTTTATTTACAATGTAAATCTCTATAAATATATTAAGGGAAAATTTGTTTTAAAAGAAAAAAATACTTATGTCTTCAACAGTGCTTAATGGCATTGTTTCATAAAAAATGCATAAGAAAATATATATAATTTACTAAAAATAACTACCATCGTGTCATTCATCACTACAAATATAGTTCTGTTCATGACGGTTTAATTTTTAAAGTACTTAATTTTTTCATGCATTTATTTATGTAAGTTATTCGGTTTGGTAAACATTATTTTTTATATATTATATATATATTATATACCTATTATAAGATTATGTTTTTGGGCAAAATAGCTTTGATAATAACAAAGTACCTACTATAGTTTAATATTGTTCTATTATATGAAAATATATATCAGTTTGGTTTGAATGTAGTTACGTAGTGCGTTTTCCTTATTTATTTTGATTTTATTTACTGTACGATTTTTAATTGAAAATACATGTATTATATTTGCTATTTTTATTTTAATACGTGTATCCTACTTACAAATTAAAAGAAGAAAATTGTGAAGTTACGTCATCGACCTACCATATTGTACACATTTAAACAGAGTTTGTTCATAGTATTAATAGCGATCGCCTTAACTAGATTAATGTGCGTACAATAACTCACCGAGAAGAGTTCATCATATCCGGACTAGTATTATATTGGTTTTTATTTTCAGTTGCACGCGTTGTAACTGACCTCCGGTGACCGCACGTAGAGTCCTTATTTATTGTTTACTTAATAGTGTAACTGTTGGACAAGGATATTATAATTTCGGACCTAATACCTAATACCATTGGACACGTGCATATCAATTACGAATCGCAACCCAAAATCCGTACAATATTCCGTATAATAATATTATAATATTATATTAAATTGTCGTGCTACTATATATTATACTGGTCACGCGTTATACCTGCAGCAGTGAACCGTTCTACAATAACGATATTAATAATAATAGTATTATACCTGATATTGTTTGACGATGAGTTCGGGTTTGTGACAACGTAACATCAACGCCTCGAACCGCGGATAATTGGCCGCTTCGAACTCCACCTTGGCCCTGGACAGAAGCACGTCGGACATGGAACTTTTGTCGTGCTGTTCGGCCACTCGCTCGGCGTTGTCCCAATCCTGGTTGTGTATGTACCTGCGTGCATCCCGAAATGACGACGTGTGTGGTATTTTAAGGGTAGGTGCGTTTTAAAGCGCACCGTTATAACTCATATCACGGTGCCTAAAATAATGCTACACGGGGATGTGATTCACCTCCTCCCCCCACCAGGAATGATTACGCCCAATGTTTCATATTTTCAGCCCGGGAGCTAAGCGATTTAGATACAATGTCGAAAAAAGCCATCTCGCGGGTAACAATGTAAAATATGTGCAGGAAATAAGGCCGATTGCCGTTTGAAACAAAAAAGAAGTTGGTATCGTAACAGAAGGACGCGTCTAGTCCCATAATGTGTCCGCGTCTAGCGGAAAAATCTAAATACATATTTGATAATACTATACATGGTGTTCTCATATATTGAGTGAAAAATTCCAAAAATCATAATCTCAATAAATGTACTGTTACAGGGCAAAAAATGGGAGGGGTGGAATATAATATTACGATATTAAACGCACTCAGATCGGCATTTCCGACTGTCGTTACGACCAGGCACGGATCCAGAACAAAGATCTGGGGAGGGGGGGGCAACAATTTTTTTACAACATAAATCCAATTATAATAAAATTTTATACCTTACTAAAAATGTTGTCATAATAGTAGGTATAGGTATAATCAATGTGATTAATAAACTATTGATTATCTATATATATAAGAATCTAACTTGATTTTGGAGACGAAGGAAACCGGTTTGTTTGTTTATTTATTATTGTTTTTATTATTATTATTAATTATTTATTTATATGTTTGCACTTGCATTTTTCCATTTGAAATATAATATATTATTCATTGAACAAATAATTTATTGTTACATTTTTTTCTACCTTATTTCTATTCTATAATAAACAGAATAAAAATTAAACACTCCAGTGGTTGAATTCAAAATGTAGGATATATAATTTTTAGAAATTAGGAATAACAATAACTACAATATGTAATTATATTATATGTATACTGTATAGCCAAAAAATAGTCATATGTTTTTGAATTAAATAATAAAAAAATAATTTCTTCCAAAGGAAGGTCGGGCAGCTAGTTTAATATATAAAGTGACAATGTGAAAAGAAGATTAGATTTTGTTTATTTGTTACTTAATATAATATATTTATATTTATAAAAAAAATAATTCTGGGGGGCCTGGGCCCCTAAGCCCCCCCCCCTGGATCCGTCCCTGGTTACGACGAGTTATGACAGAGTATGTATACGTCTTTCCACAACATTATAGCGTATTACAAATATCATACGCACTAATCGGCGTTTCTACCGCCGCCGCAACTTCGAGTCGTCTTGGTTAAGTTGTCTCCCAGTTGTGTATATGTACATGCGCGCACATCCCGAAATGACGACGTGTCATTTTTTAAGGAGGTTACGTTTTAAATCGCACCGTCGTAACACATAACGCGGGGTTCACAATATTTCTACAAGGGATTGTGATTCACTCCCTCCCCCCAGAATGCTCAATTTTCCATATTATTAATGTTGATAAATTTACTGTGATTTTTTTTAATTATTTTAGATTCTTCGAGTTGAGCGATTTAGATATTGATACATCGAAAAAATTCATCTCGTTAACAATTTATAAAATATGTACAGGCAATAAGGCCCATACCCGTTCGAAAAAAAGGCGTTCGAAGTCTCCGGTAAAATTAAAAATCTATAAGACAAAATGAGATTATTGCCTACTCAATCAAATATCTGAGGGGGCAGTTTCCACCCCTCAAATTACGCCTATGTTTAAAAATATTTACCAATTTAATAGTTTTTGTGAGAGTAAACCTACACCCACACAACAGTTCTACTTACATTAATACCGCTTCTTTGGGTTTCATCCCAGCAACAAAATTTTTTTCCGCTTCCTGGAATTTACCATCGTCTTCAAGCACGAGAGCGTATTTATAGTGCACATCGGTCAAACGCTCTGCACCTCCTGAACGAGCCAATTCGAACGCAAATTCAAACTATTTGGGAATGAAGTCAGTGTTATTTTTTGGAACTTACCTACATGGTTATAAGTTTCTTAATACTATAGTCCTTCATACAAATATATTAATTGTACCGTTATAACAAATAAATATTTTACGTTAATCGATATTTTTCGATGATTAATAAAACTTTAATTTAAATTTAGGTTTGTATTAACCAAATATATATAAAATAATTGTTTTAATTTAATTTTAATTATTTAAAACGATTCCGAGACTCATAAATAATTCAGATTGCAAATTGTTCGTTATTTAAATAAATAAGAGTATCGTGTCATTTTATAATAGTATTCATTTAAAATTATTTTTATTTAAAAAATTTAAATTTGTCAAATTATCAGTTAAGTTATAAGTATTACAATAATTTTATAATATAATAACTAGTATTTTATCAACTTTAAAAAAATATTAATAATTATTACATTTTAAAGTTGTAAACTGTCCAGAAATAATACATTCCTATAAGTACGTACAACTATTTGGTTTTAAATATTATATTTATTTTAACCTTCTAACAAAGTTATATAACCATTAAATACATATTATACATGAATTCATTATTTTCGATTACGATAAATTAGGTATAATTTAATTATAATATAGAATATACCTACGGTGGATTGGCAACTGTATTTGAATGATTTATTAATTATTATTTATCACTATTTAATTACTTGATAACTATCACTGGCATGATCGATACACTCGTTTAGTAGACCAAGGCGGTTCAGTAACTTAATAGCCGAATCTCCACCCAACGATTTGGCCCACAAAAAAGCCACTTGCTCGGCCGCGTGTTCTCCGCCGTTGTTTTTTGCAATCTAAAAATATATTAAATTTATATTTCATGAGTAATTCACGAGGAGTTAGTTGTACCTACACAACTTTAGAAATAACTTTATCGGAAATAAACATATTAATATGTTGATATCGAAGACGCCCACTATACCCGTTTTTATATTACAGTGATGTTAAACGAAATCACAATATTTACTCTTAATATCGGAGACCATAATATTGTTTTCAATATTTAACGAGACCATTTTTGAAAATAATAACATTATCAGTGTAGTAGTTTCTCTCGCATGGAATGATTAATAAATCATTAAATTTCCAATATTATGTTGATAACATATTCACTGTCACTGTCACGTAAAATCGGATTGATATCAAGATTTTTTTACGATCTAAATTATTTTTACAACAAAAATATTGGGTATGTTTGTAACGGGAATTCATATTTTATATAAATATGTTGATATTATTAAACTGCATTGTGAGATAATTACAGCGATACGATATAATGTACGAACCTCTAATTCTCTACAGTCATAGTCTGTATAGTTCCATTACTTGTGGTTTTTGATGCTTGATGTAAAGGTATCAAAAGGAACGATTGAAATTTGAGAATATATTGTCTCTGGATTTATTAATATAAGAGAGGTGTTCTTGGAGATAGAAATTTTGTAGCTATGTAAAAGGATACGTCAGTGCTGTGATGTATGTCATTTACTCCGTTACCATGTATATACCACAGTTTTAGGTGGAATAGTTGTCGATAGTGCGTAGTGATATTATTATTATACTTTCATAATCTATATCAACCTAACCTAACTTGACCTACATTATAATAAATTATTGAAGATTTTATATTATAATATTATTTATAATTACCTTTTAGTATTTTTAAGATTAGATTAGATTTTTATTTATTTATTTTTCCATTTTTATCGCTCCAAATCCCATGATAATAATATTAAAAACGGCCGAAATAAGTATCATTCATCCTAATCATTATTTAATTCGTAAAAGATAATATTGTAAAACGAAAATCGTCGATTAATTATTACGACTATTATTATCATTGAACGTGGCTGTTGAAACCTACACCGCACACACACCCGCTATGGCCGAGATTAAATTAATCACAATATGATTATAATAGTAATGCGATTCAGACGCGGCTCAGAGTGTTAGAACACTCGGCCGTTCATAATACTAACTGTCCAACGATCGTAAACTCTGTTGACTTGCATTCCACGATTTAATATTATTATGCAAACAAAATGTTGAGTACAACACGCACTTACATATTATGATATTGTATTAAATTTTACGCGAGATGCACGTTTAAACGGCACTATAAAATGGCGTATAGGTGTGGAGACCAGATGATAGGTACGTACCTTATACGCTTCCTCCCACATGTCCAACGATCGATACATTTTTACCGCAAGTTTCCATTCTCCGGCCTGGACGAAATGGTGCTCGGCCGCCCTGTAGTTGCCCCGAGTCTCGCACTCGTGAGCCAAATGGACGTGGGTGGTGCTCACTAAATCACTGTGGTACTTGCTCACGAGAGACATCATCTAATGAACGAAACGTAAGGTTTGCCTTAGGGTACGCCCACTGTGCAGTGGGTGAATGTAAACGTTGAAACGCATACGCACCTCGTCGTACCGTTGACAGTTCTTGTACATGTTGATGGCCAGATCCACTTTGTCCAAAGCCAAATAAAGCTTTTCCGCTTCCTTGATTCGACCAGTGTTTTCTAACTTTTTGCCATAAGTTTCCAGTTCTTCGCTCAAGTCTGTCAGCGTCGGATTGTTCTTTAGGAGCTTGTGCGCCTTCTCCCAATTTCCTGCAGCGGACACGTATAACGACGCCGTTTGAATATCAAACGGAATACTTACAGGTAGTGTTTTCATCGTTTACAAAATATTTAATAAATAAATTCAATTTACCTGTTTCTAGATACAGCTGTATGGCCTCCCTGTGCATTCCACATTCCATGTAGAGTTTCTCAGCGGTCTTGTAGTCATTAACCGTTTTAAAATGTTCAGCCAAATGGGATCCGTATTTGGTTACTAATGTTTTGTCTTCAATTACCTGCGATATAAATATTGATATAAAACTTAATATTATAATATTTATATTACGTTTATATTATAAGTTATGTTGCTATAAAATATTATAAAACATTTATAAAATGTTCGAAACTATCGATTTTTCGTCAAACAGCAAGTCAGATTAAAACAATTATTACCTACCTACCTACCAACGTTGATGTTTCAACACCTCGTTAAAAATGTGGTGTGTCGTATATAACAAATATGCTATAACAATTATAGTTAATTTGATTTCCTTGAAATAAATTATCAATCAACTTATGATAATATTGATGTTTAAACAATATAAAAAATGCATCATATTTACCTGAAATTTCCACTGCCCTTGAATTAGAGGTAAGTTTTATATTTTTATACAAACAAGTTGTGCTAGAAAATTATTTTGATATATGAAACGGTAATAGTTTTGATAACAAAAATGAACTATAATTAAATTACATATATTTTTAATGCATATTATATTCAGTCAAGCATGAATTTGTTTTAAATTATACGAAATATTCTTATTTATTTTCATTAATAATAATTCATTTTCCCTTTTACTTTTTATTAACTTTCCATTTAAATAAATTACATCATTGTATATTCAACTCAAATATTTATATGGTTATTTTTTAATGATTATAAATCATTTTTGTTGTTTATAAGGGTTTTGCAATTTTTAATCATAAATTTATATTCTTAATCACTATATATTATATCTAATACATGTCTACCATATAAGTATTAAACGATATCTAATGTTTTAATTAATATTAAATAATAAATATATTTCTTGTAGGTACAATTATTAGTAAATATTAACAATAATGTGGTAATACCTGAAATTCTGAAATACTTGTTTTCAATTACCTACTTTGTAATACACTGAATTCGATTGAGTTCATATTGTTATATATTATTAATTTTATATTTAATCAACTTACATACAGTTACCTTACTTACCTTTGATCACAATAATATAACAAGACAGATGAATCCGTTTGATCATTTAACACCAGATGTTTTTGTCATTATAATTAAACAATAGGTGTGCTAAAGTCAAACATAGAAAGGTATGATATTCACCTGCATAATTTGCATTGATTTCTTCCATTGTCTGGCACCAATGGCAGCTTCTAAGGCCTTTACTGTATTTCCGGCTTCGATATAATGAGAGATAGCAGCGTCTTGTTGTTTCTGGCATACTAAGAAATCACCCCATTTTTCTTCTAAAGAAACTACCTCTGAAAATGTATTTAACAATAATAAAGCTCAGAGGGTTTAATATATTTCGATGCTGTAATATTATAAATATTTTAGTTAATTGATTGTGTAAAAGGTCTCCCTTAACGTGATAGTATACACATATTGCATAATATACATTGCGTCGTAATAACAAATTATTTAATTCTAACATTATTAAGTGTAATAATACTATTACAACACATAAATGTATATAGCATTAATGAATATTATAGTACGTTTGAAATAATATTTAACTCGGGCGTATGACGGCGTAGTGTATAGGCAAAACAGGTACACGAAACCGATTTCTTCATTTTACGGTAGGTAGGTACCTACCAAATTTATGGAGCTCAAACGAAAAAATGTACAACAAAATAAATGAAAGCTTTCAATAAAAAAATAATACATTCATACTTATGTAGTTTTTATAAATATCATAGGTTATGGCATGTCATTATCAGTTGATAGTTTGTAATACAAATAAAAATATGAGTACCTAGAATATGATAGTTGGCACACGTGTGTAAAATGCATTGAAGGAACATTGTATGTGAAATAGAAAAAAATGACATTCACAAAATAATTATCTAATAAAGAATTAATAACTAAATTGTATTGATATATTATATTATTTAACATTTACGTAATTTGTAAATTAATTTCAAAAAGAAATATCTGAAAAACTATTGAGAAATTTAAGAAATTTTTTGTAAGTATAGTAAGATTACCTAATATAATATTATAAGTCCAATTCTTAAAACCTAAAAGTACATATTGTATCAAATGACATATAAATATTTTAATATGAAGTACCTGTTATTTATTTGAAAGAATGTTTGGCAAGTGGTAACGATTTTTTGTTGTCGATTAAGAGTGCAAAACAATTCAAAGTTGTGTCATTTTCTCTATTTGTTTTATAACTTCTTGATGGGTAAAATTTATTTAAATATCCGATGTATTTTGTGTGTATCTATTAATCTATTGTGTACTAATATTAATTTATTACTCTTTTTAATTATTTATTGATTTAATTTATTTTATGGCATCGTAATAATACCTACCAATTATCTATCATGAAGAATATTTACTTAACATTGAATAATTGAGATAATTTATATAATTTTTAGATGGTAAAAAATAATTACAGTTATGGAGTGTGTACGAATTTGGTCCAGGTGAATAAAATATTTTGTCTTAATTGGGTCCGTATAAAATTATTTATCTTATCGTAAAATGATGCACAAATATACATGAGTTCCGTAGTTTCTGAATTTAGGATGTTCATAAAAAAAAATTCAAGTTTACCTCATCTATTTTTTTTTGTTCTTCCATTCTCATCATCAGATGCAGTTGAACATTTTCAAACAAATGTAATCATTTATCGATAAATTATATTCATCAGGGAACAATAAATTCCCTCCAAAATATTACGGTCTGAATTTAAACTTTCAACATTATGAGGTAAAATGTATGTGAGAATCCTTTCATTCATACTTAAATTTCACATTTTCACACACAATGTCTGTTTGAAATGGGAAAGAAAATGTTTTTTTTTAGGGACCCGAATGGTGTATAATGATTTTTAACTAGATGCCAAACTACTGGTACACTAGCTATGCTTTTTAACATTGTCCAGACTAGTGCAATATTATGATTTTTAACATTGAACCAAATTAGTAAACATTTGAATCCAAACTATATGCACTGCATTTTTGAGTCAATGATAGAGAACATATTATCTATCATGAGTGTACACTATTCGTATCTACATATTATATCAACTGCGAATAGTTCCTTAAACAATTTTTTTTTTAAATAATTGCCATTAATTTATATATTTTATTAAATTGTATGCATTTAATGCTGCTTGTAATATTTTTTACAGCAACAATATGAGCCAAAATCTAATCCAACCCTAATGCACTTGAAATCGGTCAACTGGAAATATTGATATATTATGAATTAGGTATTATGTAATAGTTTTGTAAGTCTCGCTCTTCCTAAGATTAGTACCTAATTACGCTACGGGAAAATGTTTTCCAAAGTTATCCATCAAGACTTTCGCGGATGGAACGAAAAAAAAAAAAAAAAAGTAATTGTGTTTTGTCCGCGGCGCACACGATGTCGTTCGTCGATAACGTATATAATGCACACACACACCCACCTGACGGAGAAACGAATCTGGCCAACTCCACGGCTTTTGCGTATATGTTTCCTCTGCAGTAGAACTCCATAGCCTTGCCCGGATTCCCCTGTGATTGACAAAGTTCTCCTGCAACGTGATAGTTTTCCAGCCTCAGCAGTCCCGACAGTACTTTTTCCACGACCGAATCGTCGGCCAAAAGTTCCGGGTCGTCTTGAACGAGCCTGTGCACGATTTCGTTTCGAATTAGATTTTTATGACGTCACGCTCGCGCGTAGTGCAGAGCCCTGCCAGCGGTATTACACTACGCAAGCAAAAACCGATTTCGGTGCTCGTAACAGTCATAATAATATTACCGCGGCCGTATCACATAAATAATAATATTGCCCATATTTTAATAATGTTATCGTGTTCTACAGTGCTGCGAGAGAGAAATAAACGAGTGATATCGGTCGGCGAACTGCCCGACTATATACTTTCATAGGTACTTTTTCAAACGACGTGATTTAAATAATATCATCGAGCACACCATTTTATACGTGAGATGAAATAATGCGAAGAATAATAGTCGAAAACATGCGATATCCTTTACAAGGAATATCTAAACAAGACGTATAATAATGCACGAGTGTACTTATTGGAATTCGATTATACCTGCAGAAGTTTACAAAAAGTTAATGGATTGTGCGAAAAATCGATTAACTTATTTTTCCTACGGGTAGAAACTTTTTTACCGTATTGTTATTAAAAATAATATATTTTTGTATTATATGGATATCGAATAAATTGAAGTGGTTCAAACGTTATATATATGCGTGGACTAATACTACGATAGGTATAGATCATAAGTTTTTTTTTTTATTCTTATTATATTATTAAATTTTCTGAAGAATGTCAGTTTTTAAAAATACCGTTCAAAATGTACATACACGGCAAGCCTTAAACCCCGCAGTTTATTATTTTGGATTCTTGGTAGGTACACAATTATTACACCGCAATACGGAGTGTACCAAAGTTGACATGAAAAAAAAAAGTCACCGACAAACGTGAATTCTACATACAATAGTGGTATAAAATTTAAATTACAAAACTTATACCTACTACATTGTTCTATATATATGTTTTTTTTAAACTAAATTCAAACATCTATTATTTAAAAACATTAATATACAATGGAAATTCTGTGCATTCGTACATGTTAGATTTAGTTCAGGTTCCGCCGCGTATAATTAAAATGTGAGTCGATCCGAACCCGTGTATTAAATTGCCTTGTTATTTTTTTTTCATAATAATTATACTATACAATAAATATTATACTTGTGACGCTATCGGAACTGATGACAACATAATATTATATTATAATTATTAATGGTAGGTATATAGTTATATAAATCGCATAGCACAATTTTTATTGGCGACGAGGATAATATTATTATGTATAATTGAAAATGTACAAGAAGTAAAATTTAAGCAGGTATAATTTAAAGGAAACTAATTCAGTTACGAGTTTTATATTTCTCAACTCAATTAGTTTCTGATCATTGAAGTAGGTATTATGTACCTTATTAATATTCTATAGATTGAATTATTCTATATTATTTTCTTGGTAATTGTTTTGTTGTCGATTAAGAGTGTAAAACAATTCAATGTTGTGTAATTTTTACGATTTATTTTTTAGCTTCTTGATGGGGGCACAGTTTATTTAAATATCCTATGTATTTTGTGTGTATCTATTAATTAATTATGTACTAATATTAATTTATTTTTATTTTTAATTATTTATAGATTTAATTTTTTTTCGAGGCATCGTAATTATACCTGCCAATTATCCATCATGAGGAATATTTACTTAGCATTGAAGAATTGAGATAATTTATATAATTTTTAGATAATAAAAAATAATTACAGTTATAAATTGTGTACGAATTGGGTTTGGGTGAATAAAATATTGGTAATATGCACGTAAGACGTAAGTAATCAATAAGCATGAAGGCAATGTGTTTATTATTATGTTGATGATAAAATAATATTGATATACACACGATTGATATTTACATTTATTGTTAGAACGAAAATCTTAATGAAATTTCCACAATTAATTTTTATTTCTAGAAATATTTTAATTTACATCTGAATTCAACATTATTTCTTAACTCGAAGTAAACAAAAGAATGGTTGTTTTATAATTAAAATTCTTAAAGGATTTCGTTTAAACAATATATATAATATATATATATTTCGAAAACATTTAAACAGACAACTTCCTTATCTGTCAGACAACGTTGTCGTTAGTCCTTGTTCATTATTTTATTGATTATAGCTACAAGTTACAACCCTTATCATTATTATAATCTTAATGTGACAATTTAATCTGTGGACTACATAATATTTTAAATAGGCTTATATTGGGAGAATTTAATCATTTATCAATTTTTTTTTTAATATACAAAATGCTAATACTAGGATAAAATATTTATAATTATTTTTACATTAATATTAGGATTACTATGATTAAACCGAAGAACAAAATCTTACATCTTAAAGAATAATGAATAAATAATTATTAAATTTGATTTAGTTGTGTCCGTATTCAAATTATTTTTATACATATTTTTTCAGTCAATAAAATAAAATAAAATGGCATGTATGATCATCATTATATTTGCATCTACGATAAGTGGAAAACAATATTCGTATCGTGGTAATTTCTGGTTATTAGAATAAAAATACGTACATTTTGTTTTTTTTTTTATATTCTAAGTGGAGCGATTTTTTATTTGCAGATGTACGATACAATGTTTAAAGTTATTAGTTATCCGCGGAAAAGCAGCAATAATAATGGGAAAGAATAATAATTTCATTCTTTGGAAAAATAGTTTATATATTTTTATTTATTGCATTGTTTATCTTCGTTCGGTTTGGAATCATATGTAATATTATATTTCATAAATTTCCTATTACAGACCAGAGATCGCATGAAATATGCTTTAACAAAATTAGTATCTATATGAGTTTAGTGTTCATAGTATTGTGATCTATATATAAATACGACGTACATAACGTGTATATGATTATAACAGATGAGCAATAATAATATTGTTTATGTGCTATTTTGAAATGAATATTTATATACTCTTACTTTGCAGCTTTGCTAACAAGACCGGCTTTCATGTACAGCTGAAGCGCCGCCCTTTTATCTCCTTCAATTTCTTTAATTTCAGCTGCTTTTTCTTCCTGACACGTTTCCAACAGCCAAAAATGATATCGCGATTTCAACTCGTCGACGTCTGGACGGTTTTTGGATTCGGCCAAATTAATGGCTAACATATCATTTGATTTTACGACACAATAATTGTATTATTATAATATTATACCTTTGTACATATAGTATAAAAACGAAATACATCTCATGGCAGATGGCATATTAATTATTTGCCTAGCATTACCGTTTTCCCATTTGTGTAACGACAGATACATTTGAATTGCCTTTTCCACCTGATTCTGTTCCAGGTACAATGCTTCGGCTGCTTGTGATTGACCATTGAGTACCGCTATACGAGCCCACACTTCTGGACAGTCCATTCCATCGCCATCTAGAAAAAAGTAACAGTACTGATAAAATATATTGCACAGATAATGATTGTATACCATTGTTGTTAATACTAACATAAGGTGTGTTTTCGCGCTTAACCTGTTTATACTTTTAATCAGATGTGGTTACATGATTTGGGTTATTGGTCAAAGACTCGCGAAAACGATGCATTTGTGATTAATATAGATTCTATTTTATTTATTAGTTTTATCATATTATTTTGTAGATTATCAATAACCATTACATTTTGATGGTTACAAATTATCAGTTACCTAAAACCAAAAGTTATTACCAAAAGTATAATCAAAACCGCGAAAATGACTTGTTTATAATATACAGTAACCCGGTTACATTTGGTTAAGCGCGAAAACACGCATATAATTAATATTATTGTTGTTAATACTAAATAATATTTATCATTGATCTTCAGGATGGATTAACAGTTAATAGTTAATACCCTATCTGTACCCAGTTTTTACGTAATAGTATATTTAATATATCGATATCACGCTGATAAGGTAATATCAAAAAAGATTAGTCTGCTTGATATGTCTTAGGATTAATTATTGATAAATCTGAGAACAAAAATGTTTCAAGGTCATGATATTCTATTGAAATAATGGATTTTCTATTTGAATCAAATTTGACCATTTTGAGAATTAAAATCAATAATATTATGCCATTAAGAGTAAACCGCACACGCATGTATTTTCTCCGTCTTGTAAACGTCAGAAATATCAAATTTGCATTCAGCGGGATCAATTTTGTGTTGTGAGCTTAATATCGGAGTGTTGATTTTGACCTTTAATATTATCAAAGCTAAAGGTAAGAATATTATCCAAGCCGATTCGCTGTCTATTATTGATATTTTAATTTTAAAGTGAGTAATGCCTATGTTAAATAATAATTTAAATACATTTTTATAATAATCATAACGCGTTTATATTTTTTTTTATTAAAAATACAACCGAGTTCCGCTTAATAACAAAAAAAATGGAATTTGTTCTAACGGAAACCTTAAATTGAAACTGGTTGTAAAGGGTCTGTGTGATTTTTAATAATTGATTTATCAATTATTATTGCCACTATTATAGACAAGACTATAATTACCTACTAGTTTTATACTTTTATATAGGTAAAATATAAATAAGATTTTTTTTTTTAAATTCAATAGTTAAGTACTTTTAACAAATGTTGTATGATATATAAATATTATGTATATTTGAATCACAAGGAGAATGTGTGATTAATCTTGACCTTTTTATATAAATTAACTTCTGCTCGGAAAATTTATTTTAATTGCAAAAAAAACCTGTGTAATTGCCCTCAAACGTAAAGGTGCCGACTCTTTAGTGAACAAACCAATCTCGTATTCGAATTTTCGTTAGTTTAATGAGGTACCTACAATTTAAATTTCAAATAGTTTATAAAATAATAATGTTCGTTTGAAAGAATAATTAAAAATGACTACCGTAAACTACCCACTAAGCTATAAGTTACACATTTTTGGTGCTGAAGTTTTCGCAGAATTAATGTCAAACAGTTTTCACTGGCCTAGCACGAAACGAATTAAGGAATTAAAAAAACATTAGATATAGTTGTTAATTGTAGTTTTTCATATCCCGTTTATTGCAATCTTAAAAACGTAATTGATGATATTTCGGCAGTTAAAATAAAATAATACTATGTTAACATAAGCAACAAAATAATGACTAACTCTCATTATATGAAATTTCAGAATATGTTAGGCGTGTCCTTGTGTAGAAAAGCTTTACTCAATGCTAAAGATTATAATCAATCGTTAGGCCGAATATATAATTATTTTTTGAACGATAAGCCTATAAGCTCTTATTCTTATAAAATATTATGTTTTAATTAAAAGTTTTGAAATTGGTTTCGTAAATATTAATATTAAGTTTAATTTATGAATATTATAGAAAATTTTAAGTAAACATTAACATATCTTCAGTTGTTGAGTAGATTATAATAATACATTGCATAAGCACCGAAGTGCTATGGAAATTTCAGAAACAATTTTTATAAAAAAACAATACATTCTCATATACTGTATATTTCATACTTGAGTTGATTAATGCCATTTTTTGTGAATGTGAGTTTATCGTATGTTATTTTTTTCCTGAAATATAGTTTTAGGAATAAGTTGACGTTTTTACTTCTTAAAAAATCTCTGTTTGTTTTCAAATTAAATGGTATCATTTTTATACCTCTTGTCACTAATATTTTAATCTAATAATTTATTGAATATTTCATAATGCAAGAAACCGTTAGACTTAGGTATTTTTGTTGAGAATCTTTAAAATTACCTATGGAATTAATTTCTTTTCTTATAAAATATTAGAAACATTAATACAAAAATGATTGAAAAAAAGAAAACTGATTGCGTAAGTTATAGCTTACTTGCAATAATAGTTCTATATAAATTAATTGTGTTTAAAATATAATAGAGTTTCTTGTATTTCTATCTTATGAAATGTTTGAATGTTTCTATTTTCAGAGATTGTATTTTTCTTAAAAATAATATGAAATGCTAACGAATATTTGTATAAGTATGAGACGAGATATTCTTTAAAATGTTTAATTAAATCATTGTCGATCAAACATCGGTTTATTGAACAATAGAACGTTATGTAAATAACCAATTTAAAGTTCCATTATTTTATTATTTTTTTAATATTCTAAAAATAATTATTGTTTTCCTAAATCCCGTTATAATTGTTGGAATATAAAAGAAAAATAAATGATTCCGTTGATTTATTTTTACTTATGAAAACAGAGACGCGGAATGTCTGCTCGAATTTAAATCAAAATCAACATAATATTTTGTTATACCAAGCAATTAAATTAATTATTAATTTAGTTTAAAATATTAAATTTGTAATTGAATTGTCTTTTATTAGGTAGGTAAGTATATTATGAGATTAAAATTTATTTTATAACCCAGCTCTTTAATGTCAATCGTCATAAATAATTTGATTGGTAGGTACGATCAAATTTGATGACATTGATTTTTCTTTAAACAACTGTTCTATTTAAGTCGTTACCTAGTAAAACCTATTCAGTAATCCATATTGACATACTGCTTTTTAAAAAACCTATTAAATAGCTATTTAAAATTTATTTACATAGGTATATTAATACTAATAACTTAAAATAATTATACTATTATTTGTATTATAATAATTATTGTGTATTATTCCATCGGGCACGATAATTTATTGTTATTTGTATGAATCATTAAAACGCGTTTTCATATTTTAATGGTATACATACGTGTATAATATTTTAGCGATATTTAAATTTTAAATATAAAAATGAGCTGACGAATTATGACGGATACAGAAAAAAGAATTATGAATGTAAATGCAGTAGTTATAAATGATGAATGCTGTTTAATATTTTATACAAAAGCACCTATAAACAGTTCTTAAATATACATTTCATATGGCTCAGGTCAAGAGACATTAAACCCTTCAAGTAATAATTTGAATTTCACAATGGCTTAAAAATTTTATGTGCATCTCGTGTAAACTCGTTATTTTATAAAATTTTATATATATCTATAAAAAAAAAAAACACATCGTAGGTCGTAGGTAGATATAGTAATCTGTTTACTGGCATAATAATTATCAACAAAATACAAATAAAGGACAGTGTTATTACGTAGTGACAGTTAAATGTATAGAAGTTACGACACTGTGATAATTATTTCTCACACCACATTAGGTTTTGATAAACAAACACAATAATAATAAACATTTTGAATATTTAACACAATAAATAATGTGCATAACAATTGGTATTTCCATTAAGGTCATTCTGGATAACTTATATAATTTCCACATTGCACAGAATTTTGCATAATTCAGCCGTTTGGACTATTAATAATCCTAGAATTCACTCTAATCATAATAAACTTTTGAAATTCTAAGTTTACTTATTTAGTTTCATTGGTTGACCATTAGTTTTAATTTGAATGCTCAATTAATGTAATTACATATTAAGAATTTCCGTTATGATAATATTAATATTGTTCAGATATAGATAAGACAAACAAATATTATTTTAAATTATGTTAATTTTGTGTATCATAAATTTACACAGAGACTTTAATTTAAATTTAAATTTATAATTATTATTAATATATATAATATTATGGTCTTTAGTATTCTAGAGACATAAAATAAAAACAAAACAACACAATTAATTATTTTTATATTTTAAACGTCAGTATGAATAATATTGACAGCAAATGTTGCACCTGAAAAGTTGTAACATAAAAATGATTATAGGTAACATGTACAATTGAAAAATAGAAAAAAAATTGTTAATATTCATCTTTATTGTCTATAATATGATAACGAATTTATTTTAATTACATTTTTCGTTAAGGTCAAACTCTATTTTTATGAAATCAATTTCTAAACTTTGTTTTTAACTCATTTTATCGAAAATCGAAAACTTTTTGAAATATTGAGGTTGCGTAAAAATCAATAAAGGAACTCTCTTCTTGTGACGTGGGACCACTTGTAAATATTTATAAAAATGTATTTAAAGTTAAAAGCTTTAGCATACTTTATTTCTTTGTTTTTACTTTAATTAGTGTGATATAAAAAGTTAAACATATGAATAAAAAATAAAAAAATAATTTGAATTTTGATACTTACTTATTATAAGTTTTAGTTATTGATCATAAATTATCATACTTGGCCATTTCCAGATATAATAAATATTTAAATATTTAGAATAAATAATGCAGTTTTTTGACTATTAGTTTTCATTTTCTGTATCCCAAAATTATTTAATTATGAATTTTGAGAAATATATGTGGTACACCTACGACCTACCGATACAATAATATTATAATAGTGATTATTTAATTTAAGATTGTGTTATAAGGAAGCTGTTTTTTATAGCGAAGATGTCACATGTGTAGATGCATTATTATGTGACATTTTCAATTTTAAAAGAAGAAATACATAATATTATTTTGATCCCATTTCAAATAAATATCGTCCTTAGTCATATGGTAAGTTTAGTTTATGTTTTATTATAAAACAATTTGAATTTATATAAATATTATAAAATATGTGTTTGTGTTTTTAGTACATTTTTAATTAAATGGTAGTCTAAGATAAAAGGTCCAATATATTTATTATAAAAGTAATAGTTGAGTAAAATATATATATATGTATACTCCAACACGGAAACGTACCTATTTGCATAATATACGTTATACAGTGTACAGCACATTTAACTTAAACGATATAATATGTAGGTAGTCAGAATTAAATTCAAATGGTGTTGTGCACAATTATTAGGTTTTAGTGTTAAACATGACTTATTTAATAGATATAAATAACTAAAAAATGTATGTTAATTTTCTTTTGCGGGTATAGGAAAATGTATCTTGTGTTTTTATTTTTTCACTTAAAATCTTTCATATGATAACATTTATAATTTATTCAAAGAAATTTAATTTATAGTCAAACATATAAAAAAATATGAGAAATAAAATAATTTAATTTAAAAATAATAAAAAAAAACTTGAATACAAGAATTCTGGTTGAAAATGCCAAGTCGTGTAGATTGTATTAATTGTGTGTTTGAATTAGAAAACAATTTAAGCTAAGTCTACTTTGTTCAAAATGGGCAAAGGGTGTGCAGTAAATTCCACTTTTTTTTTGCAATTTATTGGTTGTTTTTTCTCACTCTGGTAAACTACTGCGAAAATCGAAAAACGACTTTTCAAAAGCACCAACTAGATCATATTTCCAATCTAAAAAGTTACAACATGGTACTTTTGAAGTTCTTCTCCACCATAAATACTGGGCAGTGAACACATACATAAAAAAATAGGAAAAAAGCATAATTTAAAAAATAATAAATTCCTTACGCCACTCGGAATCCAAAATGATAACAAAAAAAAAAAAAAAACTGAATAATGCCTGATCGAATAACTACTGAGTTTGCGTGTTAGGCAGTATTGTCTTAGCTTCGCTCAACTCGGTGTAAAGATATAGTTCGTAGATACTAACATGAATATAATTTTTACAAAGGGTGTGTTTATACAGTATCGTAATTTGTTTTAAAATACAGTTTTTAACAATTGAAATTACGAAGACATAATACATACTACTATTATAATAGTATATGCGATGTTGTTGTTCGAAACAAATATAGCTAATTTGAAAAAAAAAAATAAAATCTAGATGAAGTAAAAATAGTAGAGGAAAAGTGAAATGGTGAAGCTAAATAGACAATATCAAGGGAGTTGACAATATTATTAATGATTCTAACTGTTAATAAAATATCGACTGTTATAGGGTAGATTAGAATAGTATCTTCGGCGTCAATGAACATTTTAAAAGAAACTTTTGTTGTGTTATCAAATATAATAAATTATGTGCGTCCGCATATAGCTAGTGCAATGTCTGTGTATGTTACATTATTTTTGAAAAAAGTTTTTTTTTATCTAACTGTATTTATATCCATTGTCATTGTACCTACTATAGAACGACAACGACGTATATACGCTATGGGCTCAGGCGCTCAGCGTTCTGAATATCCTTCAATGCAGACGAGAGAACCGAATATTATTAAAATAATTAATGTATAAGTTATAACACTTTGAAATACGTCACAATATAATATAATAATATACATAGGTACAAGTTCATTGTGATGTAAAATATTTCCAAATAATTATATTTAAATAAAATCACAGGATCGCTGATTACAGCGGGACTACATGGGGGTGGGAGATGACGCAATACACGTCATAATATACATACGAATTCCATATTTATGCAAATGTGAGCACAAACACACTGATTCCCATTAATAGCAGGATAGATGACAATAAAATTGTCCTGTATAAGGATCAAATGAAATCGACACGCGGCAACCAGTCTCTTAGTAAACAATCTCAAGACAGTTGGAGTATACAATTAGACATGTTTTTTCCATTTGACCGCGAGTCCTTGCGTTCACGCTTGTATGTGCCCATATAGAGTAATTCTAATATGCTGGCATGATCACAGGATTATCTATCCTGTATTACTGACCAAATTCACTTGTTTTTTGTCCCCCTATATCTAACAGTAGGTACTATCCATCCATATTACTCTTAAGCCTTAAAGTACAGTAGCCATTATAGTGTAGTAGGTATTTTATTTAAGCATCGTATTTATTAATTATTATAAGTATATTGTTATTGCACACTATTATTATTCAGATTGTATAAGCAATTGTTTGGAGTCATTAGCATTACAATTATATAATTTAGAACTCATATTAATTTACGACTTAATCGCAGTATTAGTATTTAATTACTTAAATTACATCCAGAGAAAGTATAGGGCTAAAATAATTTACAATTAAATTATTCTTAAGCACTACAAGTAACCTAGCTCTTGCACTAAAACATACAGAGCCTATACATCGCGTATACTGTTAATAAGAACTACCTAAGATAAAGAATAAATTACATAAACGGTATTCGAATCACTTTAATCCTTTAAAAATAGTGGCAGGAGAAAAGTGCATCTCAATATCTTATCAGTCCAATAAGTGAATACACGAATTAATATAAATCGAATTACGTCATGCGTATCAGCTATAATACACTTCGCAGCGACTTCGATCATCGAACTCGACCCCGTGGAGACATAATGTCCACGAATATAATATCAGCACTAGGAATATTAGAAAACGCACCTGCGAGGCGACCTACGAGACTAAGATTATGGTCACATGACGTTCATGATATATATACTCATCAGACACAACACGTCATATAATAAAATAGTGGAATAATATTTTTATTAACGCACCCCCTAGACTTATAAAATTAAACCACCAAACAACCTCAGATGACACCGCAGGACTCTTAACATACCCAATATGCACACCCACCTTAGTCCATAGTTTCGTATTATTCTTATATGTACACATAATAAACTAATATTTAAAACACCGTTTAATTCGTGTGGCAGAAAATCAACCGTGACATCTTCAGGAGGACCACATTCGGACGGGGATCCACATCGACCTTCCGGCGCACACCGTGATTTATGTATCCCTCTGCTATGTTATAATATTATATTCGTTAAAAACCATTCGCCTCAGACCGCCTCGGGCGCGTGTTGTTTAGGCTACTAGGATATTTCCGGCGAAGTGTCTAAAATATATTATATTATAGCGAAGGCGCGAGAATAAAACATTAAACCGAAGTGACAAGAAAAAACGTTAATCGTCAAGAACAGCTACAACAGCGGCGAACGAAAAGCTTATAACCCTAAATTCTTTTCACCAGAATTCCTCGAACGCTGCTCTCATCGATCGGGTTTTCCAGTGTCTATCGCCGTGTGAAAATTACAACTCGCTGCAGTGCATAGATCCCCGAGCCGCGGCACCGGGTCTATTGATGGTAGACATATTCTACCACCTCCCCCCACCCCCACCAATAACCATTCTATTCAGTCATTTATCCCTCGCGATACATTTGTCTCTTTATCAACCCGATAACTTATGATAATTGCAAATGTCGCGACCGGGCCGATTCTCCGCAACGACTTGGGTGATTATAAATGGGGAAATATTCCCTCGGGAATTCTCTTTTGCCTCAAAAGATAAATGGCCTCGGTGCGCTGAAATGATACGACGCGCGAACTACACAGTCGACGCTGCTGTTTCTTTGCAGTTCGCTTTCGTTCATTATTCCTCTAGAATAATAATGAACATTGACCGTCGACGGTCGACTACTGTGAATCTGTTGGTCAAAAGACTGAGAAAACACTATCGTTTTTAATTAGACCCATTTCTCGTGTCTGTGCGTTGCGCATTGTATATCGAAGTATATAGAATCACGAGACGATGGCGAATATCGTGGCTTAATACAAAATTCATCCAACCGCATAAAATGTTACTTTCGGTAATAACTTCGTATCGTGAATGTACGACGACGGCGAAATAAAACGGAATACCCACACACAATTTATAACAACTATTGATTAGAGTTAAATACTTTAAGATTGATATTAACATTGTTGATTAGATTTACTTATCCACACAAATGGATATATTTTATTATGTTGCACTAAATCATTTGAGAAATGTTAACCTTTTCCAATGCCGATGATTGAATGGCTATTTAATTGGAGGTCTCCTAAACAGTGTTGTGCTTTAGAACATTTATCTAGATAAAAACTTCATATCTTTATCTTATCTAGATAAAAAATAAAATTGACATCTAATTTTTATCTAGATAAAAATTATAGCCATCTAGATAATTCACAAAATCCATAGCTAATAATAAGTAATAACTATTTTACAATCATTCGATATAAAATAGATAACTTAATAAGAAATCTCATTTGTATTACTTGAAAAAATTGGTTTTAAAATAATTTTACATAGCATTTATTATTAACTATGAATAATGCACAGATATAAACTACTATTATAGTATATTATAACTGTTGAATAATGACGATTTATTATGCCAATATGCATAGAAGATGCGAATTTTTTATATAATTCTATAATACGGCCCATACGAGGAAGTCTCATGCCCGTATACGATTTATGATTTTACGAACGCCGAAAGAGCCTTTACAAAAATTGGAACTAGAGATACCCCTCCATACATAGAGTATACTCTATGCCACCATAGGCCTTACGGGTAAACAGGGCTTAGCATCATGTTGGTTTACGGGCTCGTTCCCTATATGTTCAGACTTCAGATCATAAGTAAACGTAAACCAAATATTATAGAATATTAGGTATATTATTATATTATATAAATATATATATTATTCATATATTCTGTGTTAAAACTATGGAATATAGCATTATTGCATTTTGCATTATTCAGAATCTTTTTTTTATGATTGGGATAATATGATGTTACCGACTTATCTTTAGCATGACTGGAATATTGTCTAATTATGTAAATATTGTGATAAAAATACAAATTTATTTTAATTTTCAATTATTAGTATAAATTTAAATTTTGAGATAATACCTTATGTAAATATCTAGATAAAAATTATTTTATCTATCTATATCTAGATAATTTTAAATTCAGATATCTTATTTATATCTAGATAATTTTTTTTTTATCTAAGCACAATACTGCTCCTAAATGAAACATTTCATTAACATGAATACAGTGGATAGTTTGCTCATCACACCGTACTAGACTATTATTACGAAGTTAATTTAGATTTATTAATACGATTATGATAACATGGCATCCTGGATAGTCAATTTAGCCATATCGCAAATTCACAAGTACGTTCAATATTTTGTGTTACGGTTGCCGGTATTCATTATTCATTTAATAATCATAACATTATAATAATGTATACAAAACATAATATGAAATAAAACCAGAATAAGATAACTATTACAATTGGCTCAAAAATAAATTATGATAAAATTGCATTTTTTAAGTCATTTGTATAATATGAACAATTATTAATAATTTACATTAGTTTGAAATTCTGCTCCTTGATTTACTTAATAATAATACTGCATAATATATTATTTAAAGTTATGCCCAGTGATTTGCCTTACATAAAAGTTAAAAAATCTCCTTATAATAATTATAAACAATTTATAAGGCATAAAAAAATTACAACGTTTGATTTAATATCAAGAAAAACAAAATCGGTATAACATACAAACTATAATTGTTACGATTATATAATAAGATTTTTCCAAATAAAATCATTAAGAGGATGTGCCTAGGCGCACTGTTTATTTTTCTCACTGGCCCTGCACGCGCGACATAAAGACAAAACGCATATTTACGTAGAATAATTTTTTTTTATGTTTTTGAGTTATCTTAGAAAAAAATCAACCATTACAGAAACGATAGAGAATAATATCTTTGTGGCTATTACATATCAATGTATCTAAATATTGTCTCAAAACAATATAAACATCATTTAAATGTACAAATTGTTAATATTTTATTTTGAAAGTCGAATGCAAAGTATAATATTAATAAAATATAAAACGATATGTCATAATATAATATAGAGATGTAAGCTTGAACATTTTTTTTTTCATTGAAAATTTCTGATAATTTCTTTTTTTTTGTACTTTTCTTAAATGAATTAATTTTTAAGGTTAAATAAAGTTTTAAAATACTTTATAAAATTACTGTTTTATTTTTATTTACATTGTTAAAAGTATAAGGTCAAAGTCAAACAAAACACTTATAATAAAAAAATATATAATTTGGATAAAATTGAGGAAGTGACTCTAACGATAAATTACCTCCGTTAAAAATTTAAAAATCAATAATTGTAACAAAACGATTATACACTCATAATTTATACTGAAGTAAAAATACAACATTTTTAATAAAATATGAAAATGCACATTTATTACCGAGTTAAATATTATATATTGATATAGGTTAGGTTATATAATATAATGATTTGTATTTTTAATTTACTATATTATGTTCATTAGAATAATACCAACATTATATTAAAATAGGTAAATGGTAATAAAAATACATATTTTAAAATATAATTAGAAAAGTTAAATATACTACAACTATATAATATCAAAAGATTTATTTGATAAGAAATTAATATGATAAATTATAAAATTTTCAAAATGTTCACCAAAAAAAATGTTTATGAAAATGTACATCACTAGGCATATACCATTGATTTTAGGCGATTTTATCTGTGTTACACGTAGGTCTGAAGGAGAAAACAAATATTGAGCTGACATCTTCTTAAAATGTTCAATGTTCATATTTTTTATTAATTGATCAACTATCATATTCAATGTTGTAAATTATCAGAATATAACGTAAGTAAAACAGGGTTGAATAATATTTTGTTTGGGTCACATGTGGTTTATTTTAAAAATATGAGTGAATCCATCGTCCAACGTAGGTGATTAATTTAATAATGTACTTTAAATATTAATAATTATAATAATTATTGTTAGAATTTAAGTTTTTATTTTTTTAAAGGGTATATGCTCCGATCTACTTAAACAGTATGTTTACAACCTAAACTTACATAACAAATTCTCTAAACACACCAATGGACTGTCCATGTTTCATTATTTCAATATTAAGTGTATAATGTTACTATAATGTTACTATAATATACTCATATTGTTACTCCAATCATAAAATACGGAAGTTTAAAATAAATAAAGGTCAAGTAGTAATAAAATGATGAGCGTCCAGAATGAGATTTATCATTAATTAAAAATGGTTTTTTGACATATATATAATTAGAACATTTAATCATACTAATTACTCGGTGAATGTCATAAGCGTGAAAACTGAGCAATTTTCGAATTAAATACATTATTTATAATTTGATTCAATTTTTACTGGTAGGGAAATTGTATTAAAACTTATTAATATCAATAAGTCTATCGGTACGTATACAACGAATTATACTAACATTTATGGAAGTTAAACAACCGTTTGTTTTGTCATTGGATGGTTTTTTTTTCATTCCTATTCTATCTTAAAAATTGTCATTTCTTCTTTTGTTATTATTATTTAATTGTATCTGTCGGGTAACATCGAGATAGAAATGGCAAATTTATCGAGTGGGTAGACTCTTAATAAATTGACGTTAAATGAGTGCGATGCAGTTGGTACATTTAACTTGGAAAAACAGTTTCTTTTTCCTTTAGCTTAATACGTTGAAACTGCAATTTTAAAACCGTTTATTAATGCATTCAACTATCCCAAATAAGTAATTAATTTCACTTAAAAATAACAGAAGGAGTTTTTCAAAGAATTTCTCAATTGTTAATTGACCACACCAAACTTCTG
The DNA here is from genome assembly GCF_005508785.2 of Acyrthosiphon pisum. Lineage (NCBI taxonomy): Eukaryota > Metazoa > Arthropoda > Insecta > Hemiptera > Aphididae > Acyrthosiphon > Acyrthosiphon pisum. The sequence continues at coordinate 166,488,061 of NC_042494.1, read as the reverse complement.
AATTTTTCAAACAGGTTTAAATTATAAATTAATAAGATGTAACCAACAACCAATACTAATATGAACCGCATCAGCGTGTAAATAATTATCGAGTTTTAAACTTATATAACCAGTTAAATTTTTGTTTTATTCTTAATATTGTTAATACGTATTTTTATAATATTTATATATTTTATAATCAAAGAATGCGTGAACATTGATTATACAATTAAAAAGTATTAAGTGTGCTGATTCCAACCAAATTATGGTCATTTGAAAACAAACTAATATACTTTTCAAAATAATGAGTCGTTAAAAATGATAAATATTAATTATTGCTTATGTTTATATACCTATATGTAAATAATATTTACTTATGTTATATAAATTCAAACTTGGTATAAATATATTTATAGAATTTAAATTTTTTTTAATGCTTTTCAAAAATTAAGTTTGTTAGTCTGTCTCATTTAAATGTGTATAATATTATGATGATCCTTACATACAAATATAATAATTAATATTATTATTTTATGGAAACTGCATAATATCCACGTACTCTCTGGTCACCTAATATAACTCGTGGTCAGTGAGAGGCACATAAAAAGTCGAATACCAAACGGAAGATTCAATAAACTGAGGTAATATATTATTTGATTATACTTAACTATTTTCCTGTGCGAACTTTTCAGCCATCTTATAAGTTTCTTGCAGATACCATGCTTTGCAGTAGTCACCGACACCTGCCAAACATCTTGCAGCTACTGGCAAGTTCATAAGCTGTAAGCCAATATCTGACAGGTTTTGCCACATTCCATCAACCTCATACTGATGATCATCACTGTCCTCCAAACTTTCCAGGTACAATATAGCTCGTCCAAAATCACTGTCGTGCACAGCCGTGCCAAATTCCACGAGACGTTCGTCCAAGTCGTACGTGTGATGCCGTTCGCCTTCTTGGCAACGGATCTGCACACAAATATGATATAAAACAAAATAGAGACGACCATTTAACATATTATTATTCTATGTCAAACGCGGAATAAAAAAAAATATATATTTAAGACTAGATAATTAATATTATTTTAAAACGTACACCTACACTGTTGGTATGTAAACAAAAGTAGAAAACATTTATTATATTTTTAATCTTATAAACAAAATTATTTACGATATTTTGGACTTAGTTAGATAACTCATAGATGAAAGCATATAGATAATGAGTAAAACAAGTTGTTTAAAACGTGTAGTACTATTTTTGTGCATAATTATGTTTTAATGAGCACAATAAAAAATAAAATATGCAAATTAGCTACCGAATCGTCTTATATTATTGTTTGTTATATTGTTTTTATCTTTAAATGTATCATTATTATAACTTTTGAGTTATGATTTATCATCATTAATAAATCTTTCTTAAAAAAAAATTTAAACGATGTAATTAACTATTAACATGATAAAATTATTTTTGGAACGATTTATTGTATACAATTCTTTATAATTGTATATCTATTAACTTTATGTAAATAATTAAATGTAAATTTGTGATAATAAATAATAATAACCATTTGAATATTGTTCATTTGATTTATGATAATATATTAATATGATATAAAAACTAAAAAAAATTATTACATATTTAAAAACAATATAATAGTTAAAAAATTATTGATATTTTTTTGAAAATGTTACTCATAGAATTATTCATTTGAATGTTTTAAAAATAATAAATTATGCTTATAAATTTATTGACGTATTAATATAACAGTGGATAAAAAAAATGAACTAGTAGTAATGGATACATATAAACATTTCCTAATAGACTCATAGATAACTAGTTGATAAATAAATAATTATAAGTACCTACTTTATGTAAAATTGTGTTATTATTTATTGATTTGTACAAAATAATCCATACAATCATTTAAACTCGTAAATTACGATTGGTAATACATTTTTTTTTTGATCCCTAACTTTCAATTACCTACTTAAATAATAGAAAAATTTTGAGACGTTAACAAATGCGTCACTGAGTTGAGTATTTTGTGTTTTAAGAAAATAAAAGTATCTTTTTAAAAAAACAAAAATCGTACTAACAACCTTAAAGATGATATTTTAGAGTTAATATTTCATACAATGTAAAAACACTCAATATTTTTTTCATTTAAAAGGGTAAATAAGAGGTCCAACCTTGGGAGGTTCTCAAACAGGGATTTTACGATTATTATTATTTGTATCGGTTTTAATAATTCGTCACCTAAGAACCATCATGGCCAATCTCAAAAAAATCAAATATGCGTTTTATATATCAATAGATTCATATTTTCGAGACACGTGAGACCAAGTGATTAGTTTTGATGTTTGACCGTTAGGTTCGCTGTAATAATTCCAAATGTCATCATGGCCTATCTAATATCGTTCGTTATTAGTGGTATCATGGCCTATCTAAAATTTTTATTAGTGGTATCATAGGTGGTATCATGGCCTATCTAAGATTGTTATCAGTGGTATGTTATGTTATCATGGCCAATCTAAAAATATCGGAACTGCCAGCAATAATAGAGAGCCGTCAGCAGCCAATAATTCGATGAAATTAGTTTTACTAATATTATAATTATTATTGACAATAAGATGAAACGTTTTAGAGTTAATTAATGTCAAAAGGTATACCAACATTTAAAATTCCTAACAAAAAAAAATGTTTTTTGTTCACCCTGAAAAGTTGCGAAAACTGAGATTGACCATGATGGTTCTTAGGTGGCGAATTATTATTATTAATGTATTTTAAGTACAGAATGTATCGAGTTCGAACCACGGTGTCTGTGGATCAATTTTTTGCATACTTTAGAGCAAAGGTGCATTAACTAGTTAAAAAGTTAAAGTTAAATTTGTTTATTTTCTAATAAACTTATGAACTTAACTAGTATAATTTACAGTTGAAATAACTTAGCTTTTCTCAGTTGATTAAAAAAAAATTCATCAAGTTAAAAACATTTTGAATTTTTTCATTTACCTATACATAAATATTACTATTACACATAAAGGTGATGTACTCATCTTCACATATGACATTCAATTGGTATACGATATAAAAAAATGTATTTGTTAAATTATTAATTTGAGATGAGTATCTATAGTTTAAAAATTAAATTAATAAACAATAGTAGAGTAAAAGTAAAAGAGTATACAATATACATTATGATAAAAGTTCAATAATATTGTTTTTTAAAATTTATAAATTAGAAACTAGAAAGACACATTCACTTTTTATTTGATTTACATACTAATTTAAAAAAATAGATTAACTTTTTTTAAACTGAGTTAAGTTAATATTTTTTTCTATATTAACTTTTAACTTATCGAGTTAAATTTATAATTTGTTAACTGTTAACTTTTAACTTATCGATCTAGTGTCCTCTTAACTTAAATTAACTTAACTTAACTTGAGTTAATTATTTTCATTAACTTGGCCACCTTTGCTTTAGAGTTAAATTATACACTTATGCACTGCTATTATCACGGGGGTCCGTAATCTACCGCAGGTAGATTGCCTACACCTGATAATACACTACTATCATGGCTGCATACGAGTTGATTCCAGGGTACCTGTTTACCTGCACTGATACTGTTGAGTTGATTCTTGAGAAATTTTTAGCCAACCTCCTCATGGTGTTTCTTGGGCTAGGCTAATAATAGGCTGAACATTTGACTAAATATTGAAAATAATATATAATAACCAGGAAATCAACTCGTACATACGAGTTGATGACC
>NC_042494.1:166449757-166484120 GCF_005508785.2 Acyrthosiphon pisum | reverse complement strand
CTCGTATGCACGAATTGATTTCCTGGTTATTATATATTATTTTCAATATTTAGTCAAATGTTCAGCCTATTATTAGCCTAGCCCAAGAAACACCATGATGAGGTTGGCTGAAAATTTCTCAAAAATGTTGTTATTTTTAGTTTTTCATATTTTGAAAACCATTCAATTTTTTGTTAAAAAATTATTAGTAAAAACATTTAGTAGGTAAAAAATTATTATTTAAAAAAAATTAGTAATTAATTGGTAAAAATGTATTATACATTGTTTTTAAAAATTGGTATCTGGTTATGAGATTAACAGTATACTGTGACATATAATGACCCGGGAATCAAATAATACATAAAGGTCTCAGGAATCAACTCACCTACTACGACTCGCATAAATGCATAATCACAAGTGAATCTCACGGACAATGCCGGTCGGGATAGCTATAAATTAAAATATTATAATATCATTTAGACTTAAATATACATTGCTTCCACAGCGTGTTCAATCCAAATGGAGTTGAACAATCTCAAAAACCTACCAATAGCAATAAGCATTGCCGTGTCAGCTAGTTGCCTCTAAAGATGGCCAGTTACCGATGTTCTGTTTAAAAGATTAATAAAAAAAAATTAGGCAAATTTATTTTCTAATATTTTTAAAACATCGCAGTGTTTGAATGTCTACTGAATAATACGATTCTTTATTTTACCATGGCTTCGTTACAGAATACATTAATCTAGTAATAATTGGAAATGATTACGCATAATTTTATTTTTCAAACCTAATTTAATTGTTTAACAAACAAAAAACATTACATAATTAGATACGCGGACATTATTCAAATTAAAAGTATTAATTTGATTGACTTTAAACAAATTTGCTAAAAGGCTATTGTTATGTGCATTATTGAAACCTATTACACAGTCAACAAAGTCAATTACATATTTAAAATTAAAAATGTCACGTAAATAGTTACAAAATATTCGAGACTAGGGAATTATAATTTAATTGGCTTAAAACATCACTGTAGTGTAGTTATCCAATATTTATAACTATGGGTAGTTTATTAAAATAATAATTGTATGAAAATATATATTTACCTTCGTAATTGGACTATAACTACAAATAATCGATATAAATACAATAAATCAATTATACATAGCATAAAGTATTATAATAGAAGAGAAAATATAAAATTAAAAATAATTCTCTTGTTAGTTAGTCAAAAATGGACGATCTGAATGGTTAAATGTTTTGTGATGATATACTGTAATGTTCTTAAAGCTACTTATAGAATTCAGAAGACACTTCTGAGCTGCACTCGGTTTACTAAAGGGTGTAACAGTGGGGTTTCGCTAATTTAACATGATGAGGTAATGGAATTTACATTACCTTTCCACTTTAAATTACTAACTCCCCATAGGACACCGTATAATATTCTTTATGTAATTTTTGAAACTTAAGTGATTAAAACATAATTAACGACCAAGATTTGAAAAATCTACTAAATCCATGTAGATAATATCGTACATTTATTTTGGATTAGTGTTCCATGTTTTTAGTTAAAACTTTTGCATTATATAAAACACAATTTTTTTTTAAAAAAAACCCAATAAAAAAGTTGACTACCTACAGACCATTTAATTGTGAGTGCATGTGTGGAAATGTGTTATGATTCATTTTACAGTAATATTAAATCATCGAAAAACAGACAAATTATATCTTAAACCATCACATCTAAAATTACATTTTACGTAACACTGTTCAGTCTTTTTCGCACAGTTTTTCATTGTGTTTAGTCTCTCAGAGAATCGAAAAATCGTCTAATTTCAGTATCTAACACTCACTATTACAATTTCAGTTTTTCGTGTAGTTATCGTTATTTTTTTTATCATTGACGATTAATCTCCATCTTTGGTAGGAGGTATATTGTATTTTATAAACATATTTGTTTGAAGTATGAATTCAAGGACTGCTGTTTTCTAGACTTGTATGATTGTTTAGAATTGAGTTGATTCAATTTTAATGCTCTGTAGGAACGTCAAACAAGCATTTTTTTTTTTGGAACAATGTGATAAATACCAATCGAGGCAGTTTTATACAGTTATTTTCTTGTCTCACATTTTCATTAAGGTACGCACTAACGATAAGACTTACATTTTTTTTTTTTGTCGAGGATTAGCATTATTTCGACTGTTTTTGTGTAATAATATTAGTAAACATCTGAAAAAATTCGTAATAACTAGCTCAACTGTCACTTATCTGCTAACTCGATCGTATGCCGCGGCAGAGATTTAGTGGTTAAATATAATAACAGTTTTTGTGTATTAAGAACTCCCGGACGCTTATAATAGGTATACCACCTATAGGCATCATAAACAATGATCAAGGGGACGTTGTGAATCAAAAGTTTTGACATTTGTTCGTGTTTACAGACATAGGTACCTACCTATAATACTCGTAGGAAAAGAAAAATCTCGGATATTTATTGCGAGATTTTTGCCATTTGATAAAATAATTTCTCTCTGAAACTCACCGAATGTTGTTTTTTTCTCTTTACGTGAATGGAATCTCGATGAGAATAACAAACAATACTTATATAGATAGTTTCTCTAGTACGTAATATGTATCGAGTTAGCTAAGTGCTCGGTTGTGTGTGCGTGCGTGCGTGCACGTGTTTGAGTATGTGTATGGGTTTTCGTCTCGCCCATGTGTACCTCCCATTAGCTGTTAAATTGTGTCCTTATCATGAAATTGCTAACGGTATATAGAACACTGTTGTCGGGTAACAATAATCAATATTATCTCTCTGTCTCTCTCTATCTCTCTCTCTCTCTCTCTCTCTCTCTCTCTCTCTCTCTCTGGGTCGGTCGGTCGGTCGGTCGGTAGGTCGGTGCCGGTGAAACAAAATAAACCGTTGAGCGTCGTATAAACCGCGAAGGAAAAATTCATCTACTGCTGCTGCTGCTGCTGCTGCTGCAGTTCACGCGAATAGTGAAAGTGTTTTAAATGTACCGGACCCGTACACATTTGCGAAAATCTGAAGGATGGGTGCCAAGTAAAATGAGTAGGTAGTATTTGACCCACACTCATTTTGGTCGGATGCGTTTCGGGTTCTCTAGTTGTTAATGTTAATTTGACTCTTAGTCCGTCAACGTTAATAATAACATTGCCGACTCTTGTACAGCACGTCATGACGACTCGTCCGCGAGCTGATTGACAGCGGCCTATCTACCTCTAACCGAGGAGGTGAATTTGGAAAAACCAGACGCTAATTATTATTGCTCCAATATAAAGAGTGAACCATCGGTTAACTATAGTGTGAACTGAAATGCTTTTAAGTTTTAATTTTCTTAGTAGGTATTTCAAAAGTTTAGTCGTTATTTCACACATTGTCTGTTTATTATTTGTTAGTACCTATAACCATAATATTATGCATAACCAGAACAATTTGATAATATTTGATTGTTAAAAACTCATATAAATTATTATTTCTCATCTTCAATGTTATTTTTTTTTCTACAAACATATTATCTTATTAGTTTAATAACGGAGTGGATTCATGTATTAATTATAAAGTAATATGTTACAGTATTCTTTATGTATATATATATGTATAATATTGAAAAGATGTAGACGTAATTATTATTTTATAAATTATTACAAATTATGATTAACGTGTATACAATTTCATAAGTTTACAAAAAACTGTTTTAATTTATATATTATGTTGATTAAAATATAATAATTAATCGTTTTAATTTCTATCGTTCAAAACTTGTTCATTTATATCAATTATTTATCTGGATACCATGAATGTTTAATGTCACAAAAGTTTACACAACGTGCGCTTTCTTATTTTACCATTTAAGGCAGACATTACAACGCAATCAATAATACCAATTTATAATTATGAAGTATATATATTTATTATAGTGATTGTATATATTTTGTTTTAAGCATTTGTTCTGTGTAAAAAAAAAATTCAAATCTATTTAGATTTATGATAACGACACCATGGCAGTGATTTTAAAATTCTATATTATATTAGAATATATTGATCATAATTATTATATGTGTATAAACATTTTAATTTCAATACATTTTATTTTCAATGTGAAGGTTAAAAGTTCGAACAATATTTTAATTAAATGGTTATTAATTTATTTAATTTCTAGAGTGGTGTTTCAATATTAGAAAGCTTTGGATCATCATAGTCGCAGTTTGAGGAACCTTAAAGATCTAAAATAGGATTCCTATTGAAATGACTCAATTTTCTTATGGAGTATGAATAATAAAATACCATATATTATTATAATACTATATTTATTTATATGTATGAGATAGTTTGCGTATATCATATAGTTTAACCATTGATTATAAGTACTAGTAAAAACTTTTAAAAATATTAATAAACGCGTTTGATGAAAATTAAATTACCTAATATAATAATAATATTATGTAAGAACATCAAAAACGTTAACCATCGTCGAACAACAACCGCGACACCATGACGAGGATACGAATTACATTTTTTTTTATTCCCGAGTGTGTACATTTTAAAATCTTTCGTAAATAATAATATCAATTATTATCGTCTATCAAGCCCGTTGTCGTCCGTCGCGCGTTGTTCGCGGATTTGCAATAAAGACGTGATGGATTGCGAATATTAGAGTAATATTAGGTACCTACCACAACTATAATATAATGCAGAAGCGCCAATAATACAATATTAATGTGTTTTTGTATTACGACTTACCGTTGTCTTGCCCGAAATTCTGTCGACGGACATTACGTCGCCGGCAACCGTTAACACGGTTACCCGGTCGGGCGTGTCAATATTGTACCAAACACAAGCGCCTTGTCGTCCCTGAGCCACGACGACATCGCTGCCAATCACCCACTGTGCACCGAAAACACAATACAATATTATGGTTATGTATATATATATGCATAGGTTCAGCTGTGTCTACAATAATCTGATATTATTATTTGGTAAAACGATTATTGTGTTCGATGCGAATCCGTCGTTCATTATTATATATATTATTATGTATACGACTAAAACTGTTCGTCGTTTCGCGGGACCCGGAGCAACGTGTTCAACAATGTTTAACACTATATAAACACACTAAAAGCCATTTAATAATACCGCGTGGTTCTGGTAATATTGTTATCATTTTGTTGCATATCGTTCGTAATATCCTGCAGTAACGGTTATTATTATTATTATTATTACACGTGTTTTGCGTTAAAATATTATAATGTTGCGTCTAAAGAAATGACGGACACGACAAAATGTTCTTATATAAAATATTGTGCATACGAAAAATAATAATACCTATCGGTGGGACGCCGTCGCTAAAAAATCTGCGACGATGATGGATTCCACGAAAGTATGGTATTTATAATTAATTTAAATCGTTTGGAAATTATTATTTTATTGAATTATAACGAAATTGGACTTTTTAAAAATGTAATTATAATCGGCCTAGCCGCAGTAGTGTATTGGTAAATATATTTGTGGGTATACGCACTGAAGAAATATGTATATTGAACATAAATAACGGTCCATTTCCAAACAACTTATTGGATTGGAGTGTAGTACAACAACTGTACATATTATGTACTACGTATAATTGTCATTTAAAATAAACCTATATAAATATATTCAGATATAAATAATTTAAATAAGACCACATCCCATTTTGCATAGTTATAATATGCTTTGTAACAACATGTCGAGTTTTTAGATTTTTTTAAGTTCTAATTAATCTCAATCAAATGTCTTAAAATGTGGCTCGATCGAACTCCAGTGGACGTATTCAAATCAGTTTTCAGAAGTCTTATCGCGTTATCAGGTCCGTCGGTAGAATTGGCAAAAAGTACACAGAAATGAGCGTCAATTGTTTACCGTTCACACTCGAGACGTGACTTGTACGCGCGCGTGCGCGGGGGCGCTCTGAAATTTTATTTACACACACTAATGATCACTTTACTACGCACACATTTGCAAGACCCACATGCATACAATTTGAGAATTGCTTATTTGGAAATCCTTAAAAACTGTGCGTTTGCAACCCCCTTAAACACAGCTGCGCATATACTGTATTTATCTTCAACAGCTAAATAAATCATTAAAACATCACGGCAACTTTTTCTATGAACTTTTAAATAGGTTTTATGTTTTAGGAGCGTATAACCCGTCAAATTATATTTTACATCAGGTAGGTTTTACACGCCAAAAGGAGAAAATCTGCTGACGCGCGTGTACGTACCCCACCCATCATAAAAGTGTGTTGGTATTGGAAAGATATTCGGGTTACATAATATAATATTATATAATATAAGTATTGGTAAACATACTTTACGATTTGAATTCGGGTTCGTGGGTGTAGGTATTTGACAAGGCAAAATTGAAAGTATTTAATATTGGTGAATGTAACAATAGTATGATATACCTATCTAGTATATTTTATGTATGGTTCAACGTTTCAGATTCCGAGAATCGAGTGGCCTTTTAATAAAAACCAATTGAATTAATCTTAGGTATAGAATGAAATAATTACCAATCATATTGATTTCAAGTAAATAGTTCAAATATCTTTAATAAAAATTAATTTCATTGCTACTGTTATTCCGGTATAACCTTACCGACATCATAAATTAAATATAATATAATTCTCATTTATAGTTTATCCAAAGGAAAATTTCCTCTTTCAAAATTTTTAGAATAACATAATTGAATCTTATTAATTTCTTAGTAAAATATTATAAATTATATATTTATTTCGAATTATTAGTTTTAAATATATCTACTACTGTTATGTACAGTTTCAGAAAAAATTGTCATAAATCATAATTATAATCCAACTATTTTGATTTGTATAATTAATTTATTATAAATATAAGTATATATAGGTATTATTATTAATAATAATAATAACAATAGTATTCGCAGTAAATGCATTTAGTGAGAAAAAAATTGTTTGTTATATTTTCTTTTTGAAATGTACAAACATAAAAGTAAATGTTTCAAATTAAAGTTATTAAGTTATTATTATGACCATTTTTCATATAAACAATAAATTACATTTATTTAAAAAAAACATTTAAATTGGGTAGATACCTAATTGTTATTTTAGAAAAATAATATATTATTTAACGTACTTGTACAAAAGAACAACCGTTCAATAATATTTCCTTATGCCCAGTTCGTGCATCTAAAAGGGTTAGTGTTGTGCTTTTATCTCGATATAATAACTTATGACCAGTTTCATTCAATTCGAGCCAATCAATTTTTGTTGCATGGCCAATCTGTAGATCAACAACGCCTACGACTAAATCCACTGAAAGATAAAGAATGATTAAAACAAGTTTAAGGGGCAGAAATCTACATCAGTTGGAAAAATTCATATATTTCGTGTGATAATAATATTATAAACCATCGTAGAAACGCTGTTTTAAAATTGTATTATATGTTTAGTTATTGAAATGATCTATACCATATTAGACAGAAATAATGATAAATCTAACCTAACTTCACTATTACAATAATATATTGTATATTGTTCATTTGTTTCTGTGATCGATATATATATATACTTTAAATTATATTTTCAGTTATCTCTGGCCAAATGAATAAAACGAATACACGAGACAATAATTGACTTATATTATACGTAAATTATTTACAATTAAATAATTATAATTTAAATATTGTATCAGATATTTTATGGCAGGTAAATAACTAAAAAATGTGTAAAAAGAAGAATAAAGGGTAGGTACTTACATATTATTTTAAAGTAAAACCAATAATAAATTTTACTTTTTAGTTTTAGAGAAAAAAAAAATCATAATTTCTTATATAGGTAAAGTAAACTGGATAATGTTAGATAAGTAATAACTAATAATAATGTCAACATTTTAGTAAATCTAGTACAAATCATAGGTAATTTCATTTAATATTATTATTCTTTTACAAGATTTTTTTATGAATTAGACACCTAAGGGAACTTGGACATATAATTTCGATATTCACTAGACATTTTTGGCTCTTAACTAACATAATAAGCATATTTTAATTTCATTGTTTTATAACACATATATAGTATATAATATTTGAGATATTCATTTATTTACATAATATTATACTTTAAGTCTTAGTCACACTGTTTAGTGAAACAAGAATATAAAGAGAATCTACAATGATCCAAAAGAATACGTTTTACAAGAACATTGTTCTGTGAAGCATTAAGGTGAAGGATTTAAGCACAAGTTGGTTACACCTTAAAGAGGTATTTCACAATGTTGTGTATAAAGTGTGAAATCTATTTGAAACTGTTGAGATTGCAGAGAACGAGGAAAAAATGTCAATATATTATATGCGTATATATAATAATAAAACTACTCTTGAAGTGTAATCAACTTCCGTGTACTTATTCAATAATGATAACAAATTGTATTCACTTTAAGCCAACAAGATAATTTAATTTTAGCCGAATGTCTAATAGATTCTACAAATGTTTATTTATACTACAGTTTGTGTTTTGAAACTACCATTATTCGGTTTACTTTTCCTATCTATATTATTATATTGTATGGTATATCTGAGTTTATATTTTTTTTATCATAGTCAACAAATTTAATTTGTATGATAAACTGTAGGGAAAAAAAATTACAAGCGATTTCGTATTTATACCTGATGAATTGAATAGTCTCCGTTTATGATTCATTACTCGAGTCATATATTTTTATTTGATTGTAAAATTTTTAAAATATTCGCTAAGCTCGTATAACTTTCCACCATAATATTATTATAGTGTCTAAGACTATAATTTTTTGGGTTTCCATTTTAGTAATAAAAATGGGTGTAAAATGTGGAATAAATAGTTCAGTGAAGTATAATAATTCGGCGATGAGCTCGGGGCAGCGAGAAGTAAAAAAAAAATAAATATATATAAAAAAATAGGACGAGGATAATAAAATGCTGTTTTCTATTACCAATACAAATTGTCTTTAAGTCCAGTAAATAGGCTAGTTTTTTGTTTTCTTCGTTGGAGTTGAATTGTTTTCGTTCATTCAGCCGTACACTGATCAAATGAGGATTTACAAACTCGGTTCTAAAATATAAAATAAAATAATATATATATATATATATATTGATGCATTTCATAAGCACAGGTATAAAATCGAAGACGGTACATATATGTGATTTTTACAGCTTAAATGACAAATCATGAAGAGCTTTTTGGAGTATATACCTCGAAATACGAGGTCGATTTCGTGCCAATAATCTAACCCGCAATAAGATAGCTTTAATAAAACTTCAGTAACAGTAGGTATGAAATATTCGCTTACTGTATTTTGATAGACTTTTTGTGAAATTTTTAGCGCATTGCATTCTTTGTATTGTATTTTATTAATCGAAAGTGAAACACTTAAATATTATATTATTCGATTATATTATTATTGTTTTTTTTTTAACTATCGCATATTATAATTAATTATAATTACGTAATGTCATAATATGATATTTTATGTATACATAAATATGTGTGAAATTATATTACGTATATAATTTTTTGTAAAAATTATTGACTACCTAGATAGATTTGAAGAAACGTCGAAGAATAATTTTCTACTGAAATTCGCTATTCAATACCTATATAGTAGTTTTTTCGTTTTTTTTCTTTTGATTTAGATTATTGCAAGCACATTTAGATGACTTCTTAAGCTACTCCTCTGCGTAGGAATCATTCACTGCAAAATATTGGCATGTCATTATTTAATAAATCTTAGAAATTTATTTTCCACATAAATTGCTCTTGACAATATCGGTTGAGTGATAGTAAAAAAGATATAAAAATATAAATAATGTTGTGAGCACACCTACCTATATGTGTGTGTATTTTTAAACCGAATCAATGTGTTTCGATTCGAATCGTCTTTAAATAAAACCGACCCCACGAAATTCCCCTGTCAAAACTTTACGCTGCAATAAATTATAGTAGGTATTAAAAATTTAACAAATTATGGTTTCGACACGATTCCGTTTCGAAACCACAATATAATTATTCTCGTATATACCTAACCACTTGGCTATATTATATTATTATATATTATTATATTATATGTATATTTTATGGGTACGACTGTACTAAACCATCGTTTAACAATCGACGTTCGCGGTGAGATAAAAATATGAATTGGAGTAAAACTACATCGCGCACATATTTGCAAGTAATTTATGTACATTTAATTATGTAAAACGAGAGACCGCGTGTTCGAATTAAGGTTATCTTACCGATTCGCGTAACAATTGTTCATTGTTCTTTAACGGCATTTACGGGCCCGAATTTCTGTAGCACATCGCGCATTTCGCGTACTATGACCATTCCGTATAATTAATGATCCACCGCCGTGTTGTTCGCTGTCCCATCCACCGTACCCCAAAAATACATTGTGATCGTCAAAAACGCCCGCAAACTATAATTAAACGATATTATAATTATATACACTGCCTACATAACGACGAGTGCTACCCCGCGAGGTGCGAAGATCTGCTCAGACATTAGAGCATGTGTGTTCACCAACGGTATAAACCGGGCGAAAAGTTTTCTAACGGATTGAAGAAAAAGTCGTGTGAATACCTATATTCGTAATTTTTTCACCTCGGAAAAGTTTTTATAATATCATAATAGACAAACGCATTAATTATAATAATTGTTTATCGTACCTCCCCTCCGGCGCATCGGACGGGCAACACCATAGTTGTAATCCGATGGTAAATTAGTTTTTCTATTAACTATACGTCGTGGTGTGTGTAAGTACTATTATACGCTGCTTATTAATATTATTATGATAACGCAGCCAAGAAAGATTACAATTTTTTACAGTGCTTTTTTTTTTTTTTTTGATTATACGTTATTATGTTTATAGGTATTTCGTATAATATTTTAATTGTAATTAATGGTCCTCAATTTCGAGCTGCAGTCTTGAGTCGTTCTATTGTGAGATTTTTGCAGAATGATGTGACGGCTTTCTCGTTACACTTAATTATAATTAATGCCTCCCCGCGCTTCCAATCACGTCCATATCAGATAATGGTTTTGTAATTAAAAATCGGCAGGAAAAAGAGTATAAACTACATCGACCGCCAACCCCCTCCCCTACAAAAAAAAAAACTCCCTTGCCCAACAGTTGGTTTTTTTTATTTTTTTTGTTTTTGATACCGTATTTTTTAAGCACATATTCGATTACCTGACGGTCGCTAGTATCTGGTCGTTGCCGTACTCCACCAGGGTCAGTTCGCCACAATTGAAAATCAAACACACGCTTGGATTTTCGAAGTAGAATTTCTCATTTCTTTCGGAATAAGGCCACACGACTTCGCTCAGCAAATTCCTTTCCATGTCACCTATTACGACGGCTTACATTAAGATTGTTATTAAATGCCTGCGCAGCTGCTTAATATATATTAATATTGTATTACACCGGCAATGTTTTAATTAATGTACCTACGTTATGTTTATTTAATTTTCGTTTGTGCTTTAGGAATGTAAGTCTCGCTCTTAGAGGAACACTCGAGACTGTACAAGTTATTTACTGTAGTAGGTATAGGTAACCTAGGTATACATTTCATGATTAAATACATCATAACGATTTTAAACGTTTAAATGCAAAAATCATTTATTTGTCTTATTTATAAGCAGTAACAGTGGTGGTCAAATAATTTTGTCACGGGGGGGGGGGGGGTGGGGGATACGGCTGATCGTTTAACATATGCATTATTTTATCATTAAAAATATAATTTATGGTTATGTCTAATATCAATTTATAAAATTATGGTAAATACAAACTTTATTTATAACTTAGGTATACAGACTGAATCACAGACATTCCCCCCGACCATTCCCGCCCGGACTGTTTTCGGTGTAGGACATTTTCCCCCGATACATTTTTGATGCGGACATTTCCCCCCTATTTTTTTTTAAAGTTTACTATTTCATAATAATATTTTATTATTAAATATTTTGCCTATTATCTAATATTTTCAAATATTTTCATAAATATAATAAATTATAAATGTATATTTTTGATCAACTGAACTACTTGAATAAAATTCAAAAGCAATTATTAAATTGTTAAATATTCAAACTGGTAGTCTTAACAAAAAAAAAAAAAAATATGTGTTTAGAAATAACAAAAGAATTAGTAATCAAATATTTTTTACAAAATGTATCATTTTTATGCCTGAATTTTTTGCAATTTTTATTAATTTTTAATGCTTAAAATATAATATATATGCTTATTTTTTTTTTATTATTTTTTTTTTTTTTTAATTAGTTAAGTCGAATAAATAGATTTATAACCTATTATATTTATGAAAAAAAAAAAAAATGTCTATATTATATTTTATATTAAAAAAAAAATAATATCATATTAATTAATAAATAATATTGTATTATTAAATTCAATATTATTAGTCAATAATAAACTTATAATTTATATATATTATTAAAAAATTTGAAAATGTCCACATCAAAAATATATCGGGGGGGGGGGGGGAAATATCCTACTACACCGAAAACAATAAGGGGACCCTGCGGACACAGTGACAGACGCTTGTTTTAGGGGGCACATAAATAGTCTGAGACAACACTGGACTCTCAGTTCCTAATTTCGACTGGTGGTAAATAATATGGCGATATCGACTTGTTTTTAAATTTACTGTGAGCGGTTCTCAATAATTTGAGGTTTTTTAATAACACCGCGTGACCTTTGTTGTTGGAAAGAAATAGCTATAATAGTTTGAGATACCCATATCTTTATAGGTCTATGATTCATTGATGCCTCATAAACCATTGATATACACGGGCAGCATAGCGGTATAGAACCAACCTGAGTAGATAACCGTGGTTAACAGTCTTCAATTTATACAAAATGTCTTTACCATGCGTTCTTCAAGTTACTTGTCAGTTATCTATTCTGCGTAAAGGAAAATAAATCCAGCATAATATTATATATTTATATACTATGGTCATTGTTAGGGTTAGTGACTCAAACATTTACAGTGAAAAAAAAATTTAAAAATAATTATTTTCTAATAATAAGTAATAACCATGGGTGATAATATGTTTATAATGTAATGCCATGTACCAGGGGGTGAATCCAGATTTTTTTTTCGATGGGGGGGCTTAAATTGTCTTTATACTTACGATTAAATTTCCTAAATTGAAAAATAATATATATATGAAAATTTAAAGCAACAAAAAGTATGCTTGGCACCAGGAATATATAAAAGAAAAAATTGGACCCAAAATATTATATACATTATACAATTCACATATTATACATAAATAAATAATACAATCCTATTTTTAGGGATTTGGTGTGATGGGGGGGAGGTTGCGCCTACTTCGCTTCCCCCTTTTATCCAGGCCTCCCATATGTACATTAATCTTAAGAGAATTTATATCATGGGGCACATTTGACAGTAAATTATCAGCCGCATACCCTGCGAACAAAGTCTGTGCACGCCTATGTTGGTACGTAATATTGTAAAATATACCTACCGATCGCACTATCATCCGTATGGGCCAATGTTCTGGGAAAGTGTAGAGCTAGTTGTTACTGAGAATTCTCGATGATCGAGTGGGATAATTCTCATATTAATATATTATATTTTGTATAAACAACTAAATATTAAATATAATAATGATATCCTAGTTCCTAGATATGAGTCTACATAATAATATAGTCATGTCATATAAACACGTATAAGATATAAACATATTCTGACATTCTGTCGAAATTTACAATATTTGATAATTTGTTTTTAGAAAAAAATAGAACAACATTTAATGCATTATAGAATATACCTAATTATAAATTGTTATAAATATTGGGAAAAAAATTCATGAGGGGGGATCTATCCCCCTCATCCCCCCACGTTTGACCGCCACTGAGCAGTAAGCACACATTTTTATAACATAATATTATCTACTACCGTTTAAATAATGTTAGTCAACTGTTAGTTACCCAATAGCAACGTGTCTCTTGTACGACCAATCAAATATCGATCTTCACCCATTACTCGAACATCCTCGATTTCATGGCCGTATTGAGATTTAAGTATGACACCGTGTGACGATTGGTTGCTGGATTCGTTATTAAGCGGTTTCACCAAAACCTGACTTGGGCCTACATAGGTCATTTCAAATTTGTTTTTCCACACGGTCCGTCTAAAAAATATTAACTTAGCAATATAAAATGTAATCAATTATTCATGACAGTTTACATCGTACCCGAATTCACTATTGTTATTATAACTATAAAATACAAGTTTAATTTATCGTGATAAATTTTAAAAGTTTTTCGGGGCTAATAAAAGACTTGATATCACCTATACTCATATAAACTTTAATGAGGTTATTTAATGCGATTAAAAATAATATTTTTAGATACTGCGAGTAGCGCAGAGCAATATTTACAATGATGTGTTTTTTTTCTGTTTTATATTTTTTAGGGTGGTAAAAATGATAAAAATAAAGTTTTATGTTGCCATAGGTATGATATAGATTGGAAGTTGAACACAGATAGTACTTTTGAAAAGTTTTTTTTATTTTAGTTTAAATACTGTATTTAATAAATTTAATAAAAATATTTAATAAATCATGCGAAATGTCAATTTTTTTTCATTGACCTATCATTGTATGTGACTAAAATATAGTTATTTTAATAGATTTAATTAATATAAAAATAAATAAATTAGAATAAATTCGTTGTAAACAATATTAGCAAGCAATTGATATTACTCTTAAACATTACCTACATTACACAATCGCTGTGTTATGATAACCTATTGAAAATATTGATAATTTTCCAATTTATTTTTAAAAACAATTGACCACGAGTAATTAAAATAAAATATACAGTACGAAAAAATTGATTTTCTTACTTTATAACGGATTCAAAGAGTTCCATGCCTCCACATAATGTACCACAGATAATGCGTGATCCATCTCTTTTCCAAGCCAACGCTGAAACTGTATACATGTTTGGTATGTACATTACATTTTCTTCTTCCCATGTTAGTTTAGATGGGCTCCACGAGTACAATCGTAATCTGAATTAAACATTATTTTTAACCAATCATCATCACAAAACCATTGACGGATATATAAGGAAATTTTAATTTTATGTTTATTTATAATTAATTAAATGCCACTATATAGTTTTAATTTTTATAGACAAGTAATAGTTCAATTTTTCTGAACATAAATAATAATATACAATTCGTAGCTCAATAATAATAATTAATAATTGATAAGAGCGTAGTTATATAATAATGATTATACAAGTGCAAGTGTTTAACCTTATTACCATAATATTTGCTTATTTCCCACCAAAAAACATTCAACATTGTTTTTAAAATTAATTATAGGTACTGTTATGTACTTTATAGCTTTAACGTTAATATCTAAATTTGTATTTGGTTCGTCCCGTTTCATAATAATAAATAAACGAATAAGCAAATTTGCAATAATTTGAATACCTACATATTATAATGTTGTATAGTATTTGAAAATTAACTAGGTACCTGCCTACCGACTTACAAATGAAAGAAAATCCGTAGCCTTAAGATTTGTATAGTGCTTGTAAGCAATTATAACTTATACACGGTATACATGGAAATTTCCTGTATTCATTTAATGGTAATGATACGATACTTGTCTAGTAGTTAGCTGTTGGATTTAATGAAAGACGACAAAACTATAGGAGATAGTGTATTACCGTTATGAAATGTTTCCGCCATTATTTCCTGTCATTTACAGAGTATATGATTCACTATATTATGTACCTACCTATGTCTCATACGTATGTATTATAAATTTAATACCAATATATAATGTGAGTGTGAATAGCTCGTATAAGGTAAAATAAATTAAATAAACCATTAAAAGTGGTATTTTTTTTCTATAGTATATTAAAACACGCTGTATTTTTTTTTCACTTGATAGAATATTATTATTGTGTTTGATAAAAAAATATAATAAAATTAAAATAATATTAATAGAACCGTAAACGCGTAATTCTGTACAGTGTATTTATGTGGAAGAGTACAATGATTTATGTTAAAAATTATTTGCCAAAAACCATTAAATTAGCTGAAGTTGAACATTAGAGATAATTTGAAACACTATGGTTACAGAAGATATTTGAGTCGCACATTCCAAACTCATTTATCACACCCATGTTAAAAGCATGTGCACGTAGTACGTTCACGTGCTGTTCAATTATTGTACACTTTCACTAATAAGGAATGTATCCCTTTTAACTTTGATGCACATATGTTAAGCTGTGAATATCTTCAAAAGATGCACAAAGAGTGTAAAGTTACAAAAAACATGGTTAATCCAGACTCGAATGCAGGATTTAAATTATTATATGGGAAAGTAGAAAACGGGAACGTCCGTCATGTATGTAGGTCATATGATATTTCAATACCTATAATCATAATTAATATATATTGGATGACAAAATCATTGTGCAATAGAGTGAAAAATAAATTTCCAAAAGAAATATGAATAAAAAAAAAAAAGCACAACAAATATCACGATGTAGGTAGTACTAGGTACCTACTTTCAGTGAGGATGAGAGACAGTTCTGTACGACCGATTACAATTAAACTACTACATACGCTCAACAGATATAACTATTTATGATTAATTTCTAGCCATTATTATGATGAACATATTAATTTTTAATTTTTGTTTTTGATATTATTTGTGGATACTATAGCAATTCGAATACTGAAAATAAAATCTTAGTATAAAATACATTCAGTCACGATTATTTACATATTATTATTGTGTTTGAGCGTCGGTGTACAGAGTTCAAAAACGTTCAAAATGTGTTTACATTTTTTGTGTTTTTGATGTTATTCTTGAAAGTTGAGCATTTATTTCTTCTATCAAACTGTTTTATGAAAATCATCGGTAATATAATATATTTATAAATCGAACCTATTGAAACTGCCAATGACAACCGCTTGACCGCTGGGGCTACTGCAGGCCACGGTAAACTCTTTTTGGTCAGGACAGCTACTGGCTGGTGAATAGTCAAACTGTTTAGTGGATCGTCCGTTTTGGTCGTAAAACTGCACTGAAAAATCACATCCTGCCGCGATGATACATCCGGAGGCCCAAGACAACGCGTACGGAGGGACCGGATGAACAACTATGCGTCCCTGAAAGAATAAGACGTAACCGTTTAATTAATATACACGGTGAAGAATTTCGGTTAAAAATGTCAAAAAGTATTAGAGCAAAGGTATGGACACATTTATCAGAAAATCCTCAAGTTGTTTGTTACTTTGGCTTTCATATATTTATAAAAATGAATACTTACCAGTCAGTTACCCCATAGTTATTTTAACTTTTTTTATGTCACTACGTCAGTATTTTTTTATTAGTTAATAGCAATACAAATATCATGTTTTATAGAGAATATTTAAAAAATATTATATTTTATGCAATATTTTTAACAAAAATATGTTTGACATACCATTACAGTACAAACAATGAAATAAAATAAATTACTTATAAATAGTACCTAGTATGATAAATGATAAAATGTCCTTATAAATTACAGGCTGACACTCCAGAATCGTTTTTGTAAGTAATGATTTATCATTATATTCAAATTTAACACATCCATTTTAGTGACCTACTCGTTGATGAGGTAAACTCAAAACCGACTATATACAACAGAACGATTACCTAATTGACGAGTTTTTTAAACTTAGATACGAAAATGGACGAAGGTTTGTACCCGACCCAGGTGATCATTTAGTACGCCCCTGACTTCTGTTACGAAATTTTTATAGACAAACTTAAATATTTTCTTTGCGAAAATATTGTAAATATATGAGTCTCCGTTATTAGTTGGTTAATTCTAGGAAGTGTAAGAGTTATCTATTTTAACCTCTAAAAAAATACATTTTATTGGAATTAAATGATTTTTTTTTATTGCATTGTTTTTACACATTTATACATTTATACCTACCCAAATGAAAACATTTAAGTGAAATACTAGTAAAATACTGAAATACAGGATAAAATATAATAAATACAAATATGTAAAAAAAATTCTTTAAAAAGTTATTAAAAATAAAATCAAACATTCACAAGCTAATTCTTGAACAAAAAGTTTTAATTTTGTTTTTTATACTACGCCCATTTACAATTGAGGTTTAATTCATTTCTTTGCCGATCTTTTTTTCCTTAACTGCGGATAAAACGCATTCATCAGAATCGATTATCATTAAACTTTTAAATGTGTAATGTAATTTTCTTTGTATTTAAAATCAAATAATCAAATACTGAAATTCTAGAATAAATTAAATCTGATTTAAATTCATCCTAAAAATTCGTTTGTAGTTAATTTCAGAAAGAAACATGCAAAAATAGTTCACCGACTAAAATATTGCATTACTATTGAATTTTAAATACTTCATGGATAGTTTTACAATGCAGACATTTGAAAAACAGGAAGTGAAAGAATATATTCCATGTATTCACACTGTATAGGTATATTATAATGTCTGTAGCTTTGATTCATATCTCTTAGACAACACAGATAAACATATTTAACATACCTTATTGTAATTTTTTTTAGTTACAGTCTGCACTATAGAGATTATATAGTTTATAGACATTAATTTAATTCCTAAGCATAACTGTACATTGCTCCATATCTGTATTATGAAATGATTCAAATAAAATAATAATGTATTAAATAATTATTGTAAACTCAAGTTCTGTAGAGGGCCCTACTAGGTATAACTAACAATATTTTTTTCCATATCATTACAAAATAATTTCAATACAGTGCTTTCAGTTATTTATGAAAGAAAATATTAAAAATATATGGTTGGATTTAAAAATTGTAATTTTTTCCTTTCAACTTTTGAGTTTATCGGAGACACAATATATGGTAATATTGTTAAAATGAAATTGCATATTCTTATTAACCACTATACTCATTTACATTAAAGCACAAAAATAAATAAAATATTATATAAATTATATAATTGTATGATTCACTTTTTATTGGATTTTTTATAAAGGTTTGTGCGTTTGTACTAGTTTTAGGTTAAAAAATAAATACATCCAAGACGTAAGACTCAGAGGTAAGTCGTACCTTTACAAATTGTGATTTTAAAACTAAACTTCTTAAATATATAGAGAATCGTTACGGTGAAAAAAATAATCATAATATAGATAATATATTGTAAGTTGTGTTGTGCAAAAAACGTTGATATCGTTCTATTCGAAGAAAAAACTAATAGCGACCAAAAATAATAATAAATATTAAAACAAAACTAAAGCCGTACGACCACAACTAAAACTGCCACTATTCAATATCGTACCTACCTACCCATATAACACAACAATACAATGTACAATTTGTACACAATATAATATGCTCAATACTACTGTATCGATACGTTTGATTGGACACGGTTTTTGCAAAGCCAATCAAGTTTGCCGACTCGTATGACGAAGCAATTTTCAAAAAGTCCGTAATAATAATATCATATAGTATATTTACTACAACTGTATAGCGCAGAGAGACCGACGTCGCATTCGGACGTTTGGAGTCACCGTGGCGTACGAATAATGTACGACGCACACACAGGCAAACACTCGCTCACATTTATATTATTATATATGTAGCACATATAGGTACGGGGTCTGTATTATCTTCTTTATTTCCCGTCCACGTTGCATTATGTCATCCTTAAATATGTAGGTACCTACGTATTATGTGTACTTTACGTCGTGTCCTGCTCCCATTCGTTTGTCTCGTTCACGTTCACCGTATCCCGTACAGCAGAGTATATCTAATATTTTTCACCGCGTGGTCCACTCTCGATCACCACCACCCGCACGCGGTCCGGCTAAGTATTTTCCGTATAGCGAAATGTACAAAACGCACACATAATATATCGACACAAAACGATTTATGAATTCCTACGCATAGGATTATAATGTGGACGTGCAATCTCTACGGAACTATACTCTATTGTAATACTATATGACCACTTCCACTAGATTGATGAACCGTTCGCTGCAGTTAGAATACTATATGGGAAAATACACGTTTTGTCAGCACTAAAATAATTGTTTATTACGAAAAATACGTATGATTTCAAATTTGCTACAGTAGCTATATAATAATATACAATATATTAATATTATATGAGTCAAACACGAGTAAATAATATTATGTTTCACGCCATAATTTAAACATTGTTAGGTTAGGTTCGGCAGTAGGAGGCATGCATTGTTTCGTTACGAAATCCAACGGAATATTAAGATGATGAAACAGCTGATCGACTGAATATTAACAGCGGTTATATCCGAGGTGTCTT
The DNA here is from genome assembly GCF_005508785.2 of Acyrthosiphon pisum. Taxonomy (NCBI): domain Eukaryota; kingdom Metazoa; phylum Arthropoda; class Insecta; order Hemiptera; family Aphididae; genus Acyrthosiphon; species Acyrthosiphon pisum. Next base: position 166,463,692 of record NC_042494.1, on the reverse strand, counting down.
TTTTTCAAGTCGTTTTTTGAGTGTTTTTAAAGATCATTTTTATCAGTCGAGCGCACATTTTTTTTTAACGGGCGCGGGTTGTTACAGCCCGGTTTTGTATGTCCAAGACTTAAGCTAAGCCAAGGATTTTCACCCCCCCCCCTCCCTGCCCGGCGACCTGAGCGAGCGCCACAGCAATCGTCCCGAAACCGATGTCGCGTTATTCGCTTTGCGGCCTATCGCAAAACACTTCGCGGCAGCCGTCGGTGGTGGGACGGAAAGCTGACGGGCAGAATGACTGAAAAGGGTTGTTGTTGTTGTAGTAGTAGCAGTAACAGAGGAGAAAATAATAATGAAATGTATAAATCGAACTGCCTGCGAGTGCGTGCGCGCACACCGTCTGATATAATATTATAATATATTATTATTATTGCTCGCGGACCGATGTGCCGATGCCTATAAATGCGTACAATGTATTATTATTATTATTATTATTATGATGAACAATATTGTTATATCGCTTCGACGCTTCGTGTCTTGACCGATATAATATTTTAATAACATTGTGGTGTTATTATTATTGTACGCCGGTCTTGTTAATTAAGGGTACTTTTAAGATATTATATTATTCAGAGTACGTATTCGAATACTGTCTTTCAAAAGTATTTGCATATAAATACAAATACATTTTAAAAGTATTCAAATTAATTTACAAGTACTCTTTTGTTTATATTAAAATATAAATATTAATTGTATACGCGTTTATCACAAAGATGTACTTAAAATTATTAATAAATATTTAAACGAAACAACTGATAAATACATTCCAATTTAGAATAATTAATTTAATAATTTCAGATGTCTCATAGGTACCTGTTATATTCTCAAGTTCAACTTCACCTAGGTAGGTATAAATTATAGCTATTGTGTCATCTGCATATTTGATGAAATCTTCTATAGTTGTAGAAGCATTATAAAATATTATTTTAAGATAGTATAATGTACATATGAAACAAAAATATTGGTCGTTGCAATACAACGGTAAAAAGAAAAAAAGGGGGTAAGTGGATGTCGCTCTGCTGTACAGTAGGTTACAAGTGGGTGAGTCACTGTAATGGATGTTGTTAAATTTGAATTCAATGATACCTATAATATCATTGTATAAGAAAAACGATTTCGAGCGAAAACGGTCAGACAGCCTGTGATAATACTAAGCATAATTGATTATATCATTGTGAATAAAGTAATTTATATATTTACCTATTTACATGGAACCTTGTTTTAAATTTTTAATCCTTATCTATAAAAGTTGAACATTTCATACATTTTTAATAACAAAATAATTGTTAAATTTTAAATTTTAAATTTGACAAATTCGAACTTTAAATGCTTATAAAAAAAAATTGTGCGGTAAAATTTTATGGTGTATAGAAAATGAAAATATAAACATTCAGTAAAATTTTCACTGTTCAAACTGATTTTGCGTAAAAATTTCCGTTTTTCCTTATTTTTAAATTGTTTTTTCCCGGCGCTTTTGAAAACTATTGATAATTTTGAAATTTTACCTCCTGAATGCACCTACGACCTACCTACTAGATTAACTTTCCCATCAAACAAGATACCTACTATTGAAGAAAATCGAAGCAGTTTTACTGCCTAAAATCGTGATGACAGAAACAAAAATAAATTAAAAAATTAAAAATAAAAACACACTCATTGTAAAATCAATACATTCATTGCTCCGCTCAGAATCTAAAGAGTACTCAGTTTTCTGTAAAAGTAAAAGTATTTGAAAAGTATATTTAATTGAAATGACAAAAAAGTATTTAAATACAAGCATTCGAATTCTTAACAAGATTGCCCATAATAATATCGAAAAGGTGACACTCTGACACATCGTGGAAAGATCACGCCTGTTTGAATACCTATAAGGAGTGATTTTTTAAGCATGGACTCCCTATTTACATTCCGTTTACTATTACATTTATTAAAATTCTGATTTTTTGAATTTTTAATTGTACCTTAGACCATATTTTCAAATGACTGATATTTCTTATGCTACTTAAGGAGTGTCCTGTGACCTGTGGTGATGCAAATTTATATTTAGTGAATAATTTTATTGAAAATGTGGAGGTGTCTAAATCAAAATAGTAAATTCTAAGTTATTAAAATGATTATAAGTACTATACCAAATAATAATAATATAACTTAAATGCAATATTATAATATGTAGTATTTATTATACTCAATTTTACAAATAATTTATATTGATAGATTATTAGGTAATAGTAAATATCAAAATGTTCAAATCATCTAAGCCCCATAGCCACTTAGCACATTACCATAGACTCAAAAACTCAAAAACTATTCGCTCGAAAATTCTCAAAAGAAATATCTGCCGAATCTTCAAAAGTGAAACAGGGGTAATCCCATTTAAAAAACAAAAGTTTGTATTTTCACATCCCATTAATAGTGGTACGAAAAAACTCGAGCATTCAAAAATATATTGGTCTTCGAGTGTATTTGAAAATTCCAAAAATTTCAATTTCAATAACGGTACATGCGTGATTTGAGCTGCAAATACGAATAAGGCGAGCATGCTTAAAAAATCTACCCGTTCGCGTGTGTTCGCCGTTTCTCGGGGGGGGCTGGTCGTGATTTAGGTCCCGTCAATAAAACAAGATACTCAGGTATACGTCTACCAATATAATATAATACTACCCGATGTAACATCGACGTGTGTACCTTGGCCCGTTTTCCGCGGGCAATGCGGCCTCCCACATTATAATATTATCAAACCCTCTAGGATTTCCTCGAAATCGTCGCCATCCGCGTTGGAAACAGACACGTTTGCGCGTAACTGAGTACCTATGAAATAGGTACACAACTATATATCGATTTCTGGCAACGCTTTTGATAGCTTCGCGATAACCACGCGTACATGATATGCGTTCACATAAACCATGATATACAATATGGCATTGTCTCGGCTACAACATAATTAACAATATAATACCTAGGTATATAATAGTGTATTATAATATAATATAATTATATTATTGTATTAATGTATAGAATAATATAATAATAAAGTCAGCGTCGGAGAACGTCCTAAACCCCCCAAACCCACTCTGCGCAGTCGTTCAGTCCCGTGTTCCTGAAAGCGTTTCGGCGATTTTATTTTTAATTTTTTTAATTTTTTTCACGTTCAATAGTGTATTATAATATTACGTGGCACGACAACGGATTTTAATCCCTCAACGGGGTTTTTTTTTTAAATTTATTTATTTATTAGAGAGCGTTTTGTTTTGAGTTACACGTTTTTAAACACTCATTTGAAATTTCACATTTTACACACGTATACTTTAAAAAGGATATTTGTTTCAAGATTAAAAATACAATATTACCTACATCCCATAATCCTAAAAAAGTCAAAATAGCCGTTTCATAAATGCAATCACGTTATACAGTATATTTTTTTTTCAACTCAGCTAACGGATAAAATTGTAGTCACAAAATACAAATACAATAATACTATATATTATGCGTACCATGAATAAAACAAAAACGTGATTGGTTTACATCAATAAAATACTTTTTAATATTATTATTTTCATTTACTACAAAATATTCGTTTGGGATCACATCGTATTGGATATTATGATGTTTTCTAATACCTAAAATAGACCACAGTATAAATTGTGTGATTTGATTTGTTCGTGTTGTTCTATTCAAAAATAAAGAGTGTAGTGATTAAATTAAAGGTACAGATACTTAATTGTCATCAGTTAGCTTTGTATACGATTCGATACATTATAAAATATAATAAGAAAATGCCTATTGTCACTATATAGCGTTAATATAAAATATAAGCCTATTAGACAAACAGTGAATAAATGTATGATTTGACCGAAGAACGCAAAAATTATCTAAATATATGATATTTTACACAGTCTAGGGCCTATTTACTTTAAAATTAATTATTATACAAGTTCAAATTGATGAGGTATTGGAGTATTTGATTTGGGTAGGTACTGTTGATGAACAATATCGATCAAAAACGTACTACCAAATAATTGTTGTGATTATAATATTTTGTCAATGTTGATACTTTTCATGAATGATTAGACCATTAGACGATTAATGATGTTTGATTATAGTATTGTTTGATGCACTGAAAGCTTTGTGCATTATTTGTTTTATCTCATAACTTAAAACGTACTGTACACATCAAAATAATATGAATAAATAAATAATTCTTAGACACATACTTTAATAACTATTATAGTTCAATACCGTACGATTTATTTTAAATGGCAAAATTTAAATCGTTGCGAAACGAAAATAATATTTCAGTTTTAGTTAAATGAATTAGTAGCTAAAAAAAAAAATTGGTAGGGACATTTTGTAGACGCTTCTACTATTTTAACAGTATTAAATTTCAATATATTATAATATTATAGGTAGCTTAGATAATGTTATATTTTATAATTATTAAAATGTGTATACAATGTGCCTAATAATATGTACCTAGATAAAGACAACAGATAAAAAGAAACTGAAAATCGTTAGGTAACGAAATTTTGTAGTGATTCAATATTATTTATTATTAAATAATGTAATAATAATAATATTATAATATTATGTCAGTTACCTACATATACCTCTGTTAATATACCTATTATGTAGGTATATTTTTACTGATTATATATATTTTCTAATATTTTCAAACTTGATATTGGTTTATGTTTGTATTTCTATCTTTGGAAAAACTATTTTCATTGATAAGTATATTTAACAAGACAAGACAGTAGGTATTCCTTAACTTTCAAACGAGTTATCTTAATTGGACTCACAAGCTATTATCATTGTGCGAAACAACGTTATTACAATCAAAAAATAATTGATGAATCTGTTGGGAAAGTTAAACTTTGTTTTTATTGCAGTTCCGAGTAAGAAACAGTAACGTATTTAGTGGTGCAAATGGAAGGGGGGTGGGAATCACACATTCACACCAATATTAAATTATAGTGACACATTTTTGGTATCGACATGTTTTAATTTATAAAAGATTATTACCAATAGATAATTTATAAATATTAATATATGAAATATGATTATTATTTATCTCTTATTATTATCCATGATCTTGATTTCGTTAGGAATTAATTTATACTTGAATATAAAGTTATATAATGTTTACAATATTTTTCTTTTATAATTCACAGTTACATATCAAAATGTCATAAATTACAGTTTATTTTGATTGTTGAATAATTCCTCTTCTTATAATATATAATTTTATTCATTGGTGCATAAACAGCCTAATACTTTCTTAACGACTCAAGTGTCCCAACCGAAAGTGTTAATTTATTAACCACCGTATACATATAATGTATATAATACGACGCACCTTTATAGGTAGTCAATTATTGACGATAAATTAGATATTTTTTTTAACTATTTCTCGCCATATACAGATGTACCTAATCAAAATATCATCATAGGCCATTGCACTTTAGCATCGGGCGTGTGGATTATGTAAATTAAACCCGATCAAGTCCCCCTTTTGGGCCTAACCTCAGCGCCACGAGCGGTCATCAGACTCAGGAGTGCCGTATAATATTTGTGATTCGATCCGTCCACGGTCAAATATCGTTATGCGTGTCAGGTGAACCCGAGTCAGTTGACCAGTTCCATCCCCGCAGGAGCTGCTTCTCGATTTAGCGCCTTCAATAATATTATTATTTGTCATCGAGTCCCCCCCCCCCCAACGTCTTGTCAACAGACCCAACTATCGGCAGTTATCACGAATCCGGACGAAACCTTCGTTATTGCAGCTGATCGCGATGTCGTTATTGACGGCGTCCGCGCGTGTCACTATAGCGGCATGTCCCGTCTTCGCCGTGCACGTGCCGGTCATGACATTATCACTTAAGTCGTGACAGCCGAGTTTACGTAATGTCACGCATTATGTAGGTAAATTTATTTGTTTTTGACGCGACCCGTTGAAAGGACGTCAGCGAACTATTTGTTTTTTTGTCCCAGAGTCACGCGAAACCTAGCAAATTTTACCAGTTCACAATAATAATTATAGTCATAATAATATTTCTAAAATTACTGTGTGAAATTACATCTTACAAAATTTGAAGGTAAGATTATTATCTAGGGCGTCGCATAGGCGTTATGTTATATTTTTTTTTTAAAGCGAGTTATGAGTATTTCAAGATGTACAAACCATGTACATATGGTATCACAATATATACCTACAGTGCTCGAATTGGGAAATATTAAGTAGAGGAGCTCAATTCAACGATTTAAAAACTGCGTTCCAAGCGCGCAATTACTCAACGCAGACATGTGGGGGCCTTGCCCCCCACGCTCCTGTTTTACATACATTTTGAATACCACTTTTCAGCAACACATTTTGAATTCCAAATTCTAATTTCCAAATCACAGTTTGATAGCAATAACTACATCTTACATTGTTACAGTAGAAAAAAAATTAATAATAATCTACCTGTTTATTCAATATACTAAAATGATAAAAAAATTAATAATTATTGTTTTTGATTTAAAAAGAACCACATATTTTGATAAGTATAAAAAAGTTTAAAAATTCAAAAATTCAAAAACACCGATAAATGATAGCCATAACTGAAACTGATAAAATTTCATTTGGAACACGATTTAAGATAGTACTAGCCCACACCAGTATCTGTGCCTTAGATAATATACTTGTATATGATTTATGATCTGTGAAGTGTGAACTACTGATTATAGGCAAAACACAGGGTGATATTATAATTAATTAATAAAATAATATCAAAAATAATTTTGATATGAAAAATAGTAAAACTGGTTATATAAGACGTGTATAACTGACATCAATTGAAATCCACATTTTAATGAAAATTATTTCGGATATTAGTTTGTGCCGTCCCCCCATCCAAGTAAAAAAAATAGAAGGGGTACCTACGCAAAAAAAAATAAAATAGTATGGAAACTCCGCCACCCTGCCCCCCCCCCCCCATTCGAGCACTGACAATATATTGATATAATATATTTTCTCGCAGACCTCTAAATTATTTGTCAGTGTTATACATCTATCGAATGCACTATCGCGGTGCGTTTTGTTTCTTTCGAGTATGTACGCGAATGTGTATGTATCTATCGAGTATGTGTCACGTCGAACTTAACATCCTATACTTTATAAATAGCTCGTTGTCGCAAATTTATACTTTATGAGTTATAACAATTTAATCCCAAACCAGTGCTACGTACAAATGTCAATCTTTGACGTAATTTAAACCAATATGATACATATAAGTTAAACGCGAACAAGAACGTTTTTCATACGCGCGAACTTATGCAAACCACGTACACGTCAAACCATGTTCTAAGAACAAGTCGGATTCACAACCACCTGTGTCATCCGTCATGTCGTGCGTGGTGTCAAAATCGAACTAGGTACAACCCTGGAAATGTGTTGGAAAATAGATGGATGATTCATGACACGACTACATATTATAACGATATGACTTACTCCTTAAGCCAGCTAAACAATAATTATGTTCTTCGATCTCGGTATAAAGTAAATGACACGTAGACCGTGGTATAAAATATGCCTGAATAGGAATCGTGGTATATAATGACCACTACCTTGACCACGGTTCATATTATTGTAGGTATACGCGCGATACTATCACTACCGATCGCTGCCGATCGCTTTCTTCTCTTCCACCCCGCCGTCCAACAATAATTCTTGGTGATCAAACCGTTTTTGCGTCGTCGTTTATGGGTGCATTAAGAGGTTGTGTAATGCGAAGATTTTCCGACGAAAATAGAGTTTTGCATATAAGACGTCTGATGTATGCATTTAGGTATACGTTTTAACGTACATTTTTTCGAGCGTCATCGCGTCTTCCGGTCTGACGAATCGCTCGAGGATTACGGAATCGAGGGCACCGCGTCTAGGTAAGACGCAAATAATGTTAGTTATATTATTTGAGTTAATATAGAGTTAGATTATTAATATTATAATGTATTTAAAGTTAATATATTATTGTAGTTGCCCATGATGTGGTGTGTGTTAGTGTTTGTGGTGTGTAAAAGTAAAACCTTGATAAAAAATAGTGATGGACGATGGTGTGATAAAAAATATTTTTTTAATTGATCTTAAGCCGGAGATAGTTACCTAGGTACTTACCCAAACTGTGTATCAAGGCTCCAAGGATAATAATATAATACTATTATAGGTATTATAAGTAATTCGACATTTTCTTTCTGTGTTCATAATAATTTTAGAGACACCAAGTTGTTGCGAAGAGACGAAGGAACCGTGGAATGAAAAAGTTTGAATACCTCTAGGCTCTAGTCAATAGAAATTATCGTCATAGGTACTCAATAGTTTGTGTATTAGATTTGGCAAAAAAAACTTCACTCTGTATAATACAGTCAGCAGGTATACTCAACGGATACGTATTTAGAAAAGGGCCTAATGATGGGTGACCGGTCTTATCGATAGCACTTTTTTGCAATTGTATTCGTAATTCTTTTTACTGATATTCTAATTTTATCGGAAAACTTTGTTTTTTTAATCTCGTTATTGTGCATACGAATTGTGTACTGACTTCTAAGGGCCATTATCAAGTTCCTCGAAGATAAAATTTGTTTATTTTCCTTAGTTTAATTATACGACAAATCGAATAAAATTAATTTGTATTGTCAGCAATAAGATAGAAAAAAAATAGAACGGGACCGTAAAGATCCTGAATTATTCAGACGTCTCTGGTAAAATATGTCAATTTTTTTTCACCCTAGTCTTTTTATGCTTTACAATATTAATGATGGGGTTAAAATACTATAATTTGTTTGCTCATAGTAAGTAATGTAGACATTGGTTTCAAAATGATTTAATTTTAATGAACATAGTTTAGTTTAATTTAAAAAAAAACGTATGGTTTTATTTTAAATAAAACTCAACGTTAGTAATATTTTATGTCTCTTTAGTCTTTTTAATACACTGAAAGGTTCCTACCTACTTTTTATATTATTATTGAAAAATCATAATATATCAAATCTACATATTTTGTATAACAATCAGTTATATCTATTATAATATATTTTATGTTTCAATCAAAAAATGTATGTAATTTTCTATATTATTTTTCGTTTTTTGTTTTCTTTTTTTTTAATAAATTTGTATGCATTTAAAAAACAATTTTAAAACAATACATTTATTTAGATTAGATCATAGTTCATCATAGGTAAAATTTAAAAACTTGACACATACTTTCTGATATTATTTTCACTGATCATCTAAAAGATAATATACATAACAATTGACTTATACAAAGAATAATCTGTATAATGGCATTGCTATACATTCAAAACACATCATTAGTATTACGAAACGTTGCATATTTACCAGAGCATAATATCGAGGAATCTCATAATGGATGCGATGAAGAATAAAATATGACATCTGCACAGAAATTCGTGGGAAAAAAACCGTCAATATAAAATATGAAGAACGCCTCGTCGGCTTTTATTGTCAATTAATTCCAAGGTACAATTGAATAATAACCATGGTTGGCAATAAACGGATTCTTTCTGTCGTTGTTTCGAAAAATACATTTTTCCACAAACGACCATATATTGATTTTTCGTTTATCAGTTACACACAAATTAATTTTATAATGTGTAACAGGTTAGCTATTAAGTATTATATCGTGAAAAACATTTATACCACAATATCACCATGGTGATATCAGTATTATGACATATCTGCATTCATTACTTCAGTTCCCTTGATAATCATAGTTGTTGTGGTTTAACTTATTGTACAACTTTAATATAAGTTTAAAATTTGGTTTGGAAATTATTTTATAAAGGGCAACCGATTAATGGTTATGGAATAGGTACTTAATTAGAAACCGTCCCCCGAGGGTTGGAAACGGTCCTAATTTTAGGGACTAAACATTGGCAATCTGCATACCCATATTTATTACATTCATACCCTAGTTTACCTACCATTCTATAGAGCAAACTAACTGAAATTCACCAAAAACATCATTTAATCTCCTTATTTCATTGAAAATCAGTATTTATGTATTGTTTTATTGTTATTAACTGAGTTATAAAATAGTTTTATATTATTAAAACATTACGATCTATAGACTATACATTATTTCAAGATATTATTAAAAAACCCCTTTGTTCATAAAAATATAAAGAAATATACTTGAAATTACTAATAAAAAAGAACAAAAATAATTTTTCTCTATAATTTAATTTAAATTGTAACACGTCATATATTATTCAACTATTTTTTTTATAAATAATAAATATATAATAACGTACCAAATAGGAAGTTTTTCAATAAATAGGTTCTTTAAAATAAGAGTTTCAGTAGTCTAAGCTATAGTTTTGTAAATTCAAATATTTGATTTTATAAATTAGTAAAATAAACTAACCTGTTGTTCAGTTGATGACCCTTCTGTGATTATGTATCTCACGATCGATCCGTCTGCATGTCCTGATATAAACGCTGTTCCACGTGTACTAAAAATAGAAGTAATTAAAATTGAATTCATGACATTATTGTATGAAATTATCTATATTTTGTAATCATTGTTAAATTTAATTAAAATATTGAACGCAGACTATATTATAATGCATGTAACAATGGGTATTTGAATATTATTATTAACATTATTTATGTTCTTATGAATATACTAAATCTCCAGTGGTAGAAAAACAAATTAGTTTATACTAATTTAAATATATCAAATATATTATAATATAATTTTATAATTAATTTTATAATTATATTACATTATAAAAATTATATTTTATAATCGTAATAGTTATTCAATGAGCTAAAATGCCAAATATACCTACAATAACAGATGTATGATAAGGTTATCACCAAGTAGACACCGTATAAAAAATTGAACTTTTAAAATAATAATAATATAATTTAAACAAAATATAACAATCACATATTTCAACTGCCTAGTACTTAATGTCAAATATCAAAATATTTATTGATAATGTATGTTTTATTACCTACATTAATTATATTTTGAATAATTTGGTATTTTATGATTATATTAATAATTTTCGATTAGTACATTATTATCATGAATGATTAATATCTTTAAAACGAACCCAATGCCGTCTGTACTCTGTTTAAGTTCTGAAAAATGTTGAATTATTTTTTACATTAAAACATTCTTCATGAAATCAAACAACCCTACATGATTTAAATATGCGTGAATTTACCCGAATATGAAGCTTTTATAATATTTTTGTCTAAAATATTTTTACATTTTATAAAGAATAAATTACTGTACAATTAAATATTTTGAATGGTCAGAGAAAAATTTAAATGATGAACACAATCCTATTCCGTGTTATAGAGAAATAAAATACCTATATCTTATATTGTGCATATTATTGTGTAGGAAATTTAAATTTTTAATTAAACCAAGGTACTCTCATATTTCCAAAACAAAGATAATTTATTATAATAAATAGTTTTAAATTAACTTTAGCCTTTAACATCTTGATGGAATACAAAATATAAAACGATTGCACATTAATTGCTCTGTACAATCATTTTATTTTCCATGCTGCAAATGTTGATGTTATTTTATTTTTAATCAACTATATTTTATATAAGATTATAGTACTTATACAAATATTAATTAGGTAAAATAAATTGTTTATTTCACCTTTGTACCATTGCTCAAAAAAATGTATTATATAGTCCCGAAATTGTATATAACTAAAGACGACTATAGATGCCTATTTATTTAAATGTATCATTAAATTAAATATACTATTTACAGTCCTCTAATATTGATAAGCAAATAAAATATGATCTGTAATATATATCACAATAATATAAATAATAATAATATCTTTAATATTAATATTGTACAAAATTCTGATTTTGGTATTTCCCTGTGTCGACTAAAATATAGTTATAGTTGGATTTTAGCTAATTTGATTCGACTAATCCAATACAGATACTATTTGAAGTTATATTGCCTAATCCAATTCAATATGTCAAATTGATATAATTGCTTTTACAGTAAACACATGATAATATTATATAGTGTATACTGGCTGCTGTATGAAATACATAGGAATTGTACAAAATAATATGAGATAATATTGTACGTCAAAAAAAAACTACGACTCGACTATCTCGACTCATATGTTATTACGACCCATATATTATAGTATTATGCGCATTATAAATATTGCTAAGTTATATTATAGTAAAACCAACAATGTGCTTGTTAGTCTTATCCATATTAACGAAACGCTTATTGAACGTACGGACACCAAAAGGTTTCCATTTGTGAACCTATACGTACTAGTTACATGATATACAAAAAATCTCCAAAAGTTTCATGTTCTACTTTGTATTTTGAGTTGGCTTTCATATATTTATAGTACCTTGAATAGGTAATTTATGTTTTTTTTTTTTTTAGTAGTTTGCTTAAACATATAACTGCAATAAATATTTAAGAGTTGTAAGCAAATGCGGATTGTATTTAATATGCATGATAATATTCTCAGGAGATTCGTTTTTATGATGTAGTTAAATCTATCCTTTCAAACTCAATATCACAATATTGTAAAAACATTAAGTAAGTTGACATAATTAAATAAATAAAAATCAATATACACGATACAATTAATGAATAACACATACAACATTAGTCTCCTAAACTGTGTATTTCACTAATTATAATTTTGAAATAATTGGTATCGATAATTTTTGCCTAACTATATGATCTGAAATAATATCACATATAACAGTGCATAATATACTAAAACAACATTCAACCAATAATTCGCCATATCAGTTGAATATCAAACATTGAAAAAGAAAATATGTACCTACCTAATCTACAGCCATGAAATGACATATCGTAATCCTTTATTTATTTTCCCTGTTTCACATCTATTGTTTCCCGTATCCAATCAAGTACATAAAGAATACCATAACGTATAACTTTTAGTAGACAAAAGTTATAACATAATAATATGTACTTATGTCGCTTATCACGTTCAATCTTGCATTTATAATTTCGTATTAAACAAATATTCAAAAGTACAATATATACCATAATATAGGTAACATAACAATTCAAAATAATATGCGGTAGGTGCAACAATAATTAATAAAGTTCTTCTACGTATAAACTTTTAGTCAACTTCTAGCGAAATTATACCTATATTGTGAAGAATGTTATAATATTGTTAAATTAAAATTTACAATTTTAATATTACGGTCATATTTAATTATGCATTATTGTCATCTTCCAGAACACATGTATAGTAGAGATTAAATAATTTATATAATGAAGTAGGCTTATTATAAAATTAATATTTACTCTACATCAACATACGTTTATGTGTGTGTATTAAATACTTAAGAACAATGTAGCGTAATTTATTTAAATGGAGTATTATGTAAGTCATTGTTTAAACTCTGAAACTGTTTTAAATTTTTTTTTTGAACCTGGAAAGTCATTTTTATAAATTATAATAGTTTTTTTTTTAAAAAAAAAAAATATATATATATGGTTTTATTCCTGGGTCCTCTTAGACCAAATGTTTTTGGTAAAAAAAAAACGACAATCACTTTTCTCCAAATATACTATTAGGAAGTGGGAAAATTTCCCATGGGGTATAAATGAACAAAAATATTCTGTACAATTTAATTTTATGATACAAAATAAAGGGGTGATACTCAAAGAAAATAGTTTCTACACTTGTGTACATTTCCAGTAATATATTTATATATGTAACATACCTAATTGATTTTTTGTTTTGTGGAATACTAAAAAAAAAAAAAAAAAAATGGATACATTTAGTCATAAAGCCATCGACGCATTGAACCAAAAAAAATTACGTACATTTGACGTGACC
>NC_042494.1:166433709-166449707 GCF_005508785.2 Acyrthosiphon pisum | reverse complement strand
ATTAACAAAATACGTAAAAATGACGAAAATTTTCAAATTATTTTTAGTTAGAAATTCATGAAAAATTTTCTTTTTAAATCTAAGATTTGAAAATATAATACAAAATTTCTCATAAGTTTTTCTACCTTTAAAAAAAAAAATGTCTACAAGCAAGTCAAGTTAAATTTTTATGAGCGTTTGAAATTCATATTTTTACAACATTTGATATTCATTCGATTTCTCACGTAACGATTTTCTATTTTGTTGTAATTAAAAAACAAATGACTGTAGATACTTGAAAATTTCACTGAATGTTTATATTAGTATTTTATATATACGATAAAATTTTGAAAATAATTTGATCATTTTTGAGCTGTTTACGGACATTGTAAGTTTTCAATTTTTTTAGCTTTTTTTTCTATAAATATCAATAAAGTTTTATCTGTCTGGCCAAAAAGTGTGAAAAATTATTACAAGGCTCTTGATACATTGTTACAATAGCAGTTTAAAAATCTAAAAAATACATAAGCACAGTTTATTTATATTGTCATTTTAAGCTCAAATTTGGACGAAATTACATATTAAAAAACTTGGAATAACTATTTTAGTTATTTTGTTGTGATTGTATATTATTCGTGGGTACTTGAGACTTCTTAAGTATACTATTATATATCTATGATAGTACTACGATTTGTAGTTGATGTTTAACGCGTTATAAGTACCTAATGGATATTGTGATATGATTAATTTGGAATTTATTACAGGTACCTATTATAGGTCAATTTTTTTTTTTAATACCATAGATAAGTATATAATATGTCTAATAGCTAGACTGACAAACCGGCTCCGCTCAGAATCGTTTTTCTTATACAGTGATATTATATCATTGAATTCAAATTTAATACTATCCATTAAACAATGACCCACTTGTAACCTACTGTACAGCAGAGCGACATCCACTTACCCACCTTTTTTTTTTTGAACCTGGAAAGTTATTTTTATAAATTATTATAGTTTTTTAAAAAAAAAAAAATTATATGTATGGTTTTATTCCTTGGTCCTTTTAGACCAAATGTTTTTGTTAAAAAAAAAACAATCACTTTTCTCCATATATACTATTAGGAAGCGGGAAAATTTCCCCTGGGGTATAAATGAACAAAAATATTCTGTACAATTTAGTTTTATGATACAAAATAATGTGTGAAAAAAGTTGTGATACTCAAAGAAAATAGTTTCTACACTTGTGTACATTTCCAGTAATATATGTAACATACCTAATTGATTTTTTGTTTAGCGGAAAAAAAAAATGGAGACATTTAGTCATAAAGCCATCGATGCATTGAACCAAAAAAAAATTACGTACATTTGACGTGACCAATAATCCGTTATCGCTAGTGTTGAAAATCATTTAATTACAACTATTAAAATGTAAAAAATATCCATTTTAAAAAGTGAATCGAAAGATTTGATTATACGATTCAAATGATCGCATCGAGTGTGGTGCATTTAGCGGTGAAAAAGCTTACTTGGAGGCCAGCGACACGACGTACGAACCAGTGGCGTAAAGGGTCTGAGATTTATTGGATTTGTAGTGGGCAGCCCGTATCTTGCCGTCTAATTGCCCGTAAATTATCGGCCCCTCAGACATCCACAGCATGCAGGTCACCGGAGACTGTGTGCCGAATTTATTGCATATCACCTTTTTGGCTCCCCTGTAATTCGAATTTTATATACAAACGCGTACATAAAAATATACATATATACATTATACACGTAGGAGTTAACAAGGTTATTTCCAGAAGCAAGGCGCACTGCACAAGCTTAAACAACGATTTCACATTAATTATACACGACCAATTTTTTTCCCGTAGCTTACCAACTGTCGCCGATTTTGTACACGAACACCATGTTGTCGGTCTGTCCCACGGCTATTCTCGTAGAATCAGGAGAAAACGCCAAACCTTTGACCGTGTAACTTTTTCGGCCGGCCTATATTGCGCGTCAAAAGAAAAAAAGAAAATTGAAATTATAGTAATTGCGTGCCCGGAAATATTTGAATATTGCGTTTAAATAGTGAGTTATTGAGTTTTAATTAATGTCATATGTGCACCATGGATATAGTCAGTATACTGACTGAGGTTAAATTATGTCTAGAGGACATATACATAATTATACATATATATCAGTGTAACGCAGTGGCGCAACCAGGATTTATTCAAGGAGGGGGGTCCAAAAAAAATGTATTTAACTACTGTTTTTCTGTCCTTTTCCTGAGTATATACATACATTTCATTTCTTATTAAACAAAATTTGCCGAGTTTAAGACCAATAAAAAACCACACAATTATATTATTTACATTTTTAAATTTACATTTATAATATGATATGTCAATTAATTATTATCGGATTTGACTTGTTATCAACAAAATACCTAATGTCCAAATCTAATTTAATAACTAATAAGTAATAATCAATCTAATCAATAAATTTCGATGAACAATTCACGGAAACTTTTAAAAATTAAAATAAAACTATGACATAAGCCAAGGGGGGGGGGGGGTCCGGACCCGGGGTCCACCCCCTGGGTTCGCCACTGGTGTAACGTATTTTAGAAATACTTACCATTTAGTACATTTTTACTACCTATACATGTGTGGAACACAATTATTATATTATGTAGTTTTAAATAAGCAAAAATCTGTTATTAAATATTGTGTGACTTATTTTATATAAAAATGTAGTTTAACTAAGTTAGAGTAAGTTTTTTTTACAAAATCTAACGTAATAATAATTGCTGTATGGCATAAGTAATGATGAAAACAAATTAAACAAGAACTTTTGTTCAGAATAAAAACAATACATTTCGCTTAAAAACCGAATGTTTCGTTTTGGAAATTCATTTTTGAAGAAAATAGTCGAAGAAATATATAATCGTATTATGAAGAACGTTATTTATTGTTTATGTGGATTGCTAGAATTTTGTGTTATATTAGTTCAATAAAATTGTAATTAAATTACATCATTTCAAGGACCAATAATACCGCTACAATCATAATTTCATCATACAATTTTCTCCAGGGGCTTTAGAATTGAGGTCCCTCGTCTAGACAGTACACCAAAACAAAAACCACCAACCTATTTCGAGGGATTTCAGCAGAATTAATGGTCTGATAGTATTATTTTTTACTTTGTCAGTTTAATTACATAACTTTATCAAATGTATTTATCGTAATGGTTTTAAAAATCATACATTTTTTGAAGTGCTACAAAATTCATGTCTGTTTTAAAATGTACCTAGCTTATTTTATACTGTGCATAAATTCTTTTGCGAATTAATGTAAATGTATATTCTTATTTTAAAATAAAAAATATCTATTTATATTTTTTTAACATTGAATTGATGTGTTTGCTTTTGTCTAATATTTCAACAGCTCGATCACATTTTTCTACCCACCAATATATCGAGCGATTTCCATTAAAAGTTTGAAAGTTGTTTGACGAATTGCTCATGAATGGCTTAACGGAAGTTCAGTTTTCATACGCCACAATATTTAAAGTAATTTACTTTACTTGTTTTTATAATCCGGATTTATGCTTCCTTGTGACTTAAGCTGTATACTGTTTTTATTTATTCATATAAATGTAGATTATCATAAAATAAATTAAATATCGTCAACTATAAACGAGGAATTATATTTTGAATTTTTTTTCAACATCAAGTTTTTATTTTATTCAAGTATAAAATACAATAAACCATTGTAATCTGTGAATACAATTATGTATTTGATGTTTTTCAAATATAAATATATAAATTAATACTAAAACTGTAGGGCGATTCGGTGTAAATTATTATCGTAAAATGTCGTAAATACATTAACTTTATTAAAAAGTTTTATGCATATTCATTGGTACGTAGTTATACGTCCACCGATAACTACCTATAACCAAATCATTGAATTTATCTGATACTATATGGTTATCTTGTTGTTATTTTTGATAATTTATAGAGCTTAAAATAAATGTTAACTTTGATTATGGTAAAAACAAAACTCAATCGTATACAATTATTTAGAATTAATAAAGCATACTCAAGTCCAATATAATTAATTGAAATAATCCAATTGTTGTGGTTTTAATCGATTTTCAGGTTTATAATAATTTCGGATGCATTAAAGTAATGTACCCGAAGTGAGGTTTCATTATTAATTGATGTACCTATACCTAGAAAAATGTTTGAAAGTGTGAATGCAATATTTAATAACGCACGTCAAATGATTAATTATTAAAAATGTTTGCTCTAGTGGTAAAACAATAATTAAAAAACACAGGTGTAGATCGATATTATTCGGTTTATCGGTTGTTAACTAAATAGCACGTGGTGAATTCGCTCGAAAATCGTTTCAAATAATGGCATAACAATGGGGTGCCTATACGTGGGTGACCTGTGGGCGTACCTACCTCAAAACTTTGATGACCCTGTGTTTCCCTACGTATCTCAATCACTTCCGCTCACTCACTCACGACCTCTCCACCAGGATTTTATATAGGTACCTACAACACATGTATAGTTTCATTTTCCGAAAATACCTATATGCTTCTGGTCGGGTGTGGTGGCGGTAGCGGTATACCTCAATAAAAACAAAATAGACTAGTTAAAACGTATTGGTGTGGTGAACGGTTGGCGGGCCAAAGGCTAGACCTGGGGTACGGTTTTATAGTCTCGTTCGGTCGAGGATCTCTTCGACCCTCCCTATCTTTGCCCAATCGTGTAGTGTTGTACTCCTCGGACTTGGAGCCCGCGCCCGTGTAAGTGTTTGTGCGTGGGCGACGGGTGTGTGTGTATGTGTGTGTGTGTGTGTTACTGTGGTCGAGTCGTAACCCATATAAATGTATAAATACGGCGATTAGTAGTCCACTCGCGCGTAATCTATATATATATATGTATATATAAGGGCCGAAAGTGGCCCGCGTACACTTTGTATTTACCCCGTGCTCGGCGGGCTTAGTGGGAAACTTGTCCCTTTTCACGCCAGCCTCGTCGAACAGCAACACCACCCTGTCGTTGTTGCACACCGCCAGTTTTTGGTTGTTCGGTGACCACGTGGCTGCCAACACTTGGAACGGACCATCCTGTCGAAAACACAGAAAATAAACATAATTCCTGCACCGCCACTACAACTGTATACTGCCCCGTTGCTGTTGTATAATAATAATAATAATAATAATAATAATAATATTATTATTATTATTACGATAGCTGTGCGAAGACGACAACGGCTACGACGCCACCGCCGCTTACCGTGTTTAATCACATTAATAATAATATTATTTAGATATTATCGTGAAAGCTGTGGATGGCCCGTGTCCCACGGTAATTCTGTTTGTGAAATTGTCGAAAACCCATTACATCGGAGCGCATTAAAAATACTACATTATCGTATTATGTATATTATGGCCGTATCGGCTCCACCACAACCACCGCTCAATAGCAGCCACCGAGTTGTCGATGTCACTGCTGTTGCAGTAGTTGCCGAAACTTACCCGACCCAGGGACACAATAATAACCAATGAAAAACGCTTAATAATATGACGTGTGTATGCAATTTAAACGTATCTCGGTGTAAAATTATCTATATTATATTATGACAATATGTGGTTTCAATTTTGTTTCTTTTTTTTTTTTTTTTTCAGTCATTCGGTCTGAGTGTGTCACGTTTCTTTATAATATTGTTGTAATAACATTAAAGACATTTATTTCAAATTATTTTTTTCCTTTATTTTATAGGAATTTTTTTTCATAGAAGTAAACTACGATTGTCTTAGTCAAATAAAAGAAATTTAACCACTGCAACAGTGTTTTTGGAAAATTTGCTAATTTTCATATGACCAGACAACAACATTACTACATTATAATGTGTATTGTATTTTGAGAATAAATAGCAAAGAATACGCGAGATATAGGTACAACTGCGTATAAGTATTAAATATTGATCGATACAATGCACTTTTATAAGTGTATTATTATTTGATATTAACGACAACATTATCCAAAGTCATTTAGAAGAAAATTTAAATCGTTAATCTTGAATGACTTATTTATAAGTTATTATTATTTTAAAACTTAAAAAGTAATGGAGAAAAGCGAGAAAACTTTTGAACTCACAATTATAAATTATTTGTTTTTAAAACAGTTAAAATTTTAAATTAAATCTTATATTTTTCACTTTACGCTAATTAACCAATAGATACTTAATTAAATTGTTTTATTTTAAGACACACGAAACATAAATTACCAATAACTTTTTATTAAAACTTTGGAAACACCGAAGACATTGGTTGACATACTCGTAAATAGAAAATAAAAATCTTGTACCTACAGATTAAACCATATACCTGCTAACTATTCTAATAGGTATTATGCTTATAATAATATTGCACATTAATATTAGTAAGATTATATACTTACCAATATACAATTAATTTTCAAGGAAATAATTATTTTATTCTTGTGTATAAAATATGTATAATAATTATTATTGTACTTTTTTAAGCCTTTTATTTATTTAAATTTTTATTGTTCTTAATGTGCGTCCAGACGTAGCAAAAAATGCTCATAACCAAGATGGATAATATATAGAGATGTCAACACTTCCTATGGTATACAATTATTATTATGATAGTGAACCGAAAAAATCATACCAGTATTGTAACTACCACCATGAGCGCTGCTTACCCGATGAGGACTCAAATATAAAATGGTTCGTATGGTATGTACTTTATTATATATATATATGCATTAAAAATTTTAAATAGTGTTTGACTTAAAAATAATAAGTGCACTTTTTTAATTAATATAGGTATGACATAAGTTTATATTTTTTTTATTCATATAAAGTTTAATCGACAGGGTCGTCTAAACTTAATGTTATTACTTTTTAAGATGACATTTTTTTGACGTCATATTATAACAATATACTATAACAATATTTTTTACCTAAGGCTATAGTGGTTCATGTTTGGAAGGTTAAAAAAGTAAAATTACTAAACTGAATTTAATGTAACATACATATGCCTACAACAGTCTACACACAATAATAGAGTGGGACCTTGGTATCTCAAAGTTTTTAAGGACCAAAAATGAATTTGACGTACCGAAACTTCGAGTTATCAAGGTAATTAAAAACATGTGCATGCTTGAATGATTGAGACTGAAAAAATATTCGATACACAGAAACTTCCAGATACCGAGGTTCCACTTTTTTTAGTGATAGGCTCATAGGTCATGTGGTTTTTATACCAGAATAACGAAATTTAAGGGATACTTAGCAGAGAATATTATTAATTTTCCTATATATGATAATTTTCTAGGTTCAAGGAACTTGTCACCACAACAAAATAACGATAGATTAAAATATAAGAGAATGTGTGAATTTGTGAGCCATACTAGCTTCTCACTCCCACAAAAAACGAACGTGTATTAGGTACTCATAACATTGTGAAATATTTGTTTATTTTGTGATGAAAATAAGCTCCTACTCCCTAGGATCCAAAATTTTACACATTATCATATATTTTATTCGATAATTTTTTTGTGGGGGTATTTTTCACAACCAAAAGTCTTCAATATCAATACAACGAGTTCAAATAGCATAAATTTGGTTAGATAAATTTGCATACAAATCGATACATTATTGGAAAAATACCATCATGTATTCATGTCAATGATTAAATTTAGAAATAATATTATCATGAATACTTATATACATTTATAATGGTATATTATAAAAGAGTTTTGTATTATTTGACACACTATATCATATTATTCCATATAACTCCATATTGAAGTTTGTCTAGTTCCCAATAAAACAAATAAAATTAGGAGAAATAATACATTTTCTAAAATAAAATAATGTTTCATTTTATTAAAAGTAATAATGTGACTGGTGTGACTCTCAAAAAATAATAACATTTTAAATTATAAATATTATATTGTTCCAGGTTTTCTTTTTTTAAATTATTTACAGATGAGTTGACTTTATTTATATTATAGAAGACAAAAAAAAAAACAATCATTATCAAATACGATTTATCTATGCACATACAGATATTTTAATGTATTAATATTTCTTGAAGTACCTATACAACTATTTGTTTGTCGCAAATTTAGTATGATAAATCATAATTTATTATTATCGCTTAAATTATAATGTAAAATTGTGGAATGTTGGATACTAAATGTATCGCTAATCAATATAACCAATAGTAAATTTCGACTTGGTAAAAAATCATTCACATTGACAACACTACCTATTTAGTTAATGTAGTTAACGAAAAAATGTCCAATACAGAATTGCACTTCTTGTAATTATAGGTATACAAATATAATATATGAACGTTTAATATGATCCATTTTAAAGATCTTAATGAAATTAAGTTTGACGCATAAACCATATTATTTTATTAAATATAATATAGGTATTGGATAATAAATATACACGTTTTATACAAAAACTTGCAAAATGTGATAAACGAACTTCAAACTCATTTTATAATATAAACGTAGAAAAGTTGTAGAATGATTTGACTTTGGTCTTTATTATTAAAATTATCACACTGTTCAAAGTAATATGTATAACTCTTTAATATGCAAAATAAAAAAGAAGTGCTCTCCGTTTTGCATAATCAAATATTCTCTTAAAAACATTTTATTCGTCAAGAGAAATTATTTGCAGCCGGCATTGCTAACCTTCAAATTTCTACTCAGACGTGCTATTTTCTTATGTACCCTTTCCCCATGCCAACGCAAAACGTAACAAATACGTCACTTGTGTCTTGAAATAAGTAGGTATTCACATTGTGTTGTTGACAGCAATGAAATTTTCAAAAAGTTTCGCTCACCGTTTGCCTACCCGCGTATTATAATTCTTTACTGCCTAGAGACCACTTACCTCCGTCTGCTGTGTCAACGACTGCAAATGTTTCAACTTCATCGTGCTAATGAAATATTATAAGAGGATTTTTGTTATTTGATTTCCCGGCCGACTAAACAAATACAAGCGAATTCCGTAAAACTTGGCATATCGAAACACATCAAAATACTCGTAGTGTCCGGATAACACAGTCACACGCGCGATCCATTTGTTGTGATGACTTCGAAATCAGTCGCTATGACTACCGCGACTATAATATTATTATTGTGTTTCGCATGGCCGACCGCTGTGGCTGGTGTAGTGGGGTTGTGGATGAACAAAATAAGCGTTCGAAAAAATAGTACGACAAAATGTAAGCAATAAATGGTCTTAATGTGCAATTTTTTTTTTCTTAAATAAAATATCTCCATCCCCGGCGGTAGTGAATATAATATCATGGTGTGGAATGACGTTTTCATTTAAAACCTAGCCCTAGACGCATTCCAGAGCGTGTCCCTTCCGTTCTTTTAATACCATTAGTTTATGTGTATGTCTCTATAAACACAACCCGATGGAGTATACTTAATATAATATATTATTTATAATACATATCGGTATATTCCACTTAAAACGTTATTCGTTTGTACACAAATACATACATCAAGGGTTTTTTGTTCGTCAGGGATAAGCACCTTTCGATAAAAAAAAAAAAAATGTAAAAAATTATAAAATAAACACTCATTTTTTGAACATTGAAAAGCCGGGTTGGGTTTATTATACTTATATATAATGCATCAATATTATTTTTTAGTTTGAAAGCTTAATACTCAAACGAAATGAAAAACCTATCGCTTAATATTGTATTTGCATGGTTTAAAAAATTTAACAATGTTTGGGTAGTATACGTCGTATTTCCAGTATTTAAAAATGTAATAAATGTTTTCAGTTTTATAAACTATACCATACTATTATATTCAGAAAATGTATACATAAATCTCTTTCAAAACAAAAATAATAGTTTGTATCTCCAAGTCATTATTATTTTATAACATTTAAAAAAAAAAAACTTTAAATTAGTCATACGATTGTTGTATTAAAAAAATATACTTAAAGTTGGACATGTTATCAACTCATTACTATACTTGCAATTTCAAGTACTATAAGCTACAGCCTACAGTGATACGTATAGTTGAAATACTATGCATTATTTAGCAATAAACCTTTCAGGTGCCTCATACATTATCTTACTAATAACGAATCTTCCTTTCTCGGTTTTTTAATACATTATAATATGTAATATATTTTAATAACATTGTGTAATAATTTGTAGTGCCTAATTAGTATCAATAACTAGGTATGCGTGCAATTTATAGATACTAATTATTGAATACCTTATTAGAGAAAATTACTCAGATTCTATTCAATAAATTACATTATAGGTAATTTATTCCTTGTGTAAATTCATTACATAAATGAGTAAGAAATATAATGTGGCGTGGTATGCGAGTAAAATGAACAAATAAATGCCTCAAAATATGTTTGGATAAAATTTTAAGTTTAATGTAAATTTTCATTCTCATCAAAAGCTTAACTATTAAATAAATGCCAAGTTAAAGACCACTTAACAAAAAAAGTCAGCCTATCGAAGTAGTAATATCAACACTGTAAGTTTGTAACCAAGTCCAATCTTACTTTAGTCCATAACTTTACTTCACTCCTACTTTCACGAGCAACAATGATCTTTTATTTTTATTGCTTAACACTTGGCCGGTTTCTGAATTGGCCTCCTGTGCATTGTTAACACCTGGTACAAATACCCAAGTGCGATGTTTCATTTTTCGGTGTTGAAAATTTTTTAATGAGGCATAAAACAGAATTGGGCACAAAGTAGACACTATTACTTTGATAGGATGACTTTTTTGGGAGGAGGTCTTGAATTTTTTTCTTTTATTCTGAGTTCTCTTATTTCCATCACCCGTTCGTTTGGTTGGTAGGAAACTGTACAAGTGTTCAGCAATAAAAAAAATAAGATCGTTGTTGCTCATAAATGTAGGAATGAAGCGAGGTTTGGACTTAAGGGTGTCGGTGCCGATTTTTTCAAAATCCTATAAAAT
Source organism: Acyrthosiphon pisum (assembly GCF_005508785.2). Classification (NCBI taxonomy): domain Eukaryota; kingdom Metazoa; phylum Arthropoda; class Insecta; order Hemiptera; family Aphididae; genus Acyrthosiphon; species Acyrthosiphon pisum. The sequence goes on along the minus strand of NC_042494.1, from coordinate 166,438,705 downwards.
TTGAAAATTATATTTTATATAAGTATTAGTTAATACTTTTATTATAATAATTTTCCACTAATCTGCCACTCTATACCTATTTAGAGGTGGTTGACACAGTGTATTATATCAACGAAAATGACTTCACAGGAAAAACTCTCACACCCTGTAGAATAGTCAGATTTCGTTAATTTTTTTTTTTGAGAATATTTTCAGGTCGAATCAAAGGCCATTTTCATTTTACTTTAAATAGTGGTAGAAAAATACAAAAGAATAAATATTGTACATTAATCAAATGTGTATCTTAGCTACTATAATTATAATTTTTAAAATTGGGCTTTAATCCGACCGGCAAAATGTTCTCTTATTTTAAATAAACAAAAAAAAATTAACGAAATTCGACTATTCTACAAGGCTTGAGAGTTCTTCCTGTAAGACATGTTTTTGTATTAAAAAAATATTCCGACGCCTTTAAGACAGAGTAGACTTGGCCACAATGTAAATATCACATAGGTTGACCTTAGAGCTCCATTCACTAATGTCGCACTAATTTTAAGAAAATTTCAGTTTTCAGAATTCTTGTTTGAACTTGGACGTACTTGAAAGTACTGCAGTGTACTCAGATCCAATGCTTATAATTAAACCATTTAAAATATATAATATATTTTATTGATATCCAAACACCATTAATAAATTACTTTAACGATGTGTAATGTTTAATCCATTTTTGAAATTATTTTTTACTATTTTATTATGTCCATTGTCCACCGTTTAATCTATAGCGAAAAAAATTATAAAATATTGAAAATCAGATGCAGCAATGTTTATAAAATATGCATTTCTATGAAGAATTAAATAAATATCAAATATATTCTTTTCATAAAGTATAAAATGTTGTTTTTCCTACATTATTTATGGTTAATAGCCAAAACTTCTTTGTTTAAAATAATGATTCTATTATAACTGTATACTGTATAGTCTATATTATAATATAATATAGGGGGGGGGGTGTGGAGTGGCCGAGTGAAATAAGGCGTCGGTTGCGACGTGCACCGACGCCGGTTCAAAACCTCGGCCGTGGGCAGCATTTTTCTTCGGGCAAGTGGTATCCGGAGAGAAGTCCTGTCAGCCTCCACCCGGGCATCACAGATACCTACGGGTGCTCACTAAAATATCTGCCAAACTGTGTAAAGGTGTTTAAAATCTACAGTACCCTCCCACCCAGTAAATAGAAATATAAACAGCCAGTGAAAATTTCATCTATCTACAGTCATTTGTTTTAAAGTTACACCAAAAACCAAAATCAATTTTCTCGAAAACAGATTTTGCGTAAAAATTCCCGTTTTCCCTTAATTTTTTCCGGCGCTTGTGAAAACTATTGGAAACTAGATTCACTTTCCTATCAAACAAGATACAGTTGTGGAAAATCGAAGCAGTTTTACTGCCCCGAACTGTGATGACAGACACAAAAATAAAAAATAAAAAACACACATCATTGTAAAATCAATACATTCATCGTTTCACTGAGAATCTAAAAACTGGGTAAGTGGATGTCGCTCTAATGTACAGTAGGTTACAAGTTGGTAAATGAAGGATTGTATTAAACTTGAATTCAATGATATAATATCAATAATATCATTGTATAAGAAAAATGATTCTGAGTGGAGATGGTTTGTCAGTCTGGATATTATTTATTATATCCTGTAAGTTGAATTTATATTATAATAGGTATTATTATTTTTTATTCGTTTCTATAGTGATAAACAAAGCGTTAGAAATTTAAATCCCATTTTTATTGGTTTTTCGTAATTTGTCGGCGGTTTTTCCTGTGGCATTAAATAACTATTGAGAAAATCGAAAAATGACCTTTCTAAAGTACCATCTTAATCCAATTTTCTGAAAGATATTTTATAGGTATTATAATATGTTGAAATCGAAGCACTATCTTTCTGGTAGATATTTTGTATACAGGATATAAAAAAAAAAAAAAACACCATTGTAAAACCACTACCTAGCTCTCTCGCTCCGCTCAGAATCTAAAATATAATATAATATATATACATAGGTTTCTTAAAGTAATATTATGTTCGCACAATTGAATTGACCTGTATTTTTGTTTTTAAAACATGTTCCTAAAATATTATAATATCACGATTAGTACAATATTATGTATTTACTTTTCACTTGCAAAAAACGCATTGTAAATCATTAATGATGTTTTTTACTTATTATTTTATGAATGAATTTCTGATTGGATTTTAATACTTAATACTATATTTATTATGATAATTTCATGACGTATATTATGACACATAGACACATAGCGCTACCCAATTGGAAAATTTGCATATAAATACTTCTGTAATATCGTTGATTCAAATTCGATAGTAATCAATACATATGTGTTATATTTTATTTTTATTATTGTTTGACGTAAACTTTTCTTAGGGGTTGTAGGGGGCTAACGCGCGAGGTGTCTGCAATATAACTTAAAAATAACTTTGGCGCCTCATTAAATCATACTATATTTATCTCAATACAATAACGGGTTGGTTTATGTAGGTATCTGTTTAATATAGTGTTTATACGTCGAGTTTAAAATTATACTTAATACATTTTGCCTGACTAGTAGCGTAGCATTTTAACAGACTCGCATTAAGATTTTCCATTTGACAGTAAAATTATTGTTTAATGTGAAGATTATGTTAATTAATCGAAAATACATACTACTATTTTGATGTTAAAATAAATCGAAATGTCGTGATTTGGAAACTGTGTATTTAATTACGTATCGTATCGTATCTGCACATCTATAAAAATAATGTATTTCTTGTCAGTATTGCACGACATTACAATTGTATTGTTACACATTATTTTTATTTACATTTCTGTCGTTCTATATTATTGAACTAATATGTTTATCGTATTTTTTTTTACTTTTTTTATCCGCTTTAAAGGGTATATACAATATTAGGTATACTCCTTTGTACCTATTAACAAGAAAAAAAAACCTAAAATTGACAACGTATTTACCCATCATAAAATATAATATTATATTATCTTATGAAAATGATTTTCAGCAAAAAAGTTCCACGATGGCTGTACATTGTAATGTCTGAAGTCGTTTGTGGCCCGTGCATTATTATTGTTATTATTATGTTTGGTCGCACACCGTCGACGAGTTCGGAACTATTGAAAACATGTAATAATACTTGAGGAAGGAAAACGTCCGAAAAAAAAAAATAAATAAACAAAAAAAAATACTTTCACATATTTTTACGTTAGGTTTGTCCGAGGTTTCTGGTATAATAATATAATACGCGACGACGCGGGCGTTATTCAAAAGTTTGGGAACGAGCCAACGCGTCCGATTTTCCGACGACTCCGATGATGGTTTTAAACGGTTTCTGGGCATTGATAGGCTTTCCGCGATACGGCCAATAACGCGGACAACGGACCTCGTCGCGGAGTTAAAATAGAATTGGACGGCGGTCAATGAAAACCGTTTCCACCAGATCGTTCGCGGCCATTTCAGCTGTCCAAAAATCATGTTTAATATTGTAACTGGCACCCCCCGCGCACCCCCTCCCCCGACGCCGAAGTCAGCAGTTTATCTTATTTACTCTCCGCGTTAATAAACTGCTGCAGTCGCGGTGCCGTCACAGCGTATCAAGTACGACTTACCAATATTAATTCACGTCAATTTTTCTGGCCGACGTCCAAACAAGTGTTTTTTTTTTTTTCTAAATACGACTATACATTATAAACGATCGGAATCGTATAACCATAATAATATAATATAGGCACAGTCAAAACTCCTATTAGTGCCGTATTCGTAACGTTATCATCAAACGTCCTGACGTTTTTGTTCGTATTCAAACGATAATATGTATGAGCGTTCATAATAAATCGATCATGTCTATAAATAATAATCATAAGATAGTAGGCCGCTGATAATGTTTGTTGTAACAATATGCAATGTTTAACTGAAAATCGATCGCAATATTAGGAATTTAATAATTTTAAGCTCAGTGCAATATTCATAAGTGCATAACTCGCTCGCGGCCATTTGAGCTGTCCAAAAATCATGTTTAATATTTTGACCGGAATCCGAACCCCCCCCCCCCCACCCCACCCTTCCCCGTCGCTGAAGCCAGTTTACTCTTCGGTTAATACTGCAGTACTATAATATTATACCGTCAGAGCGTATCAAATACGACTTAATATTTTACGTCGATTATTCTGGCCGATGTCCAAACAAGTGTTTTTTTAAATACGTATATATCAGGGGTGGCCAAACCGCGGATCGCGTCATAGACTTCTGCGGCTCTCATCTTAACGTAACATTAGATGTAAATTAACGTAAGAGTCAAGATGTACAAAAAAAAAAAGGTGGGTAAGTGGATGTCGCTCTGCTGTACAGTAGGTTACAAGTGGGTCACTGTATAATGGATAGTATTAAATTTGAATTCAATGATATAATATCACTGTATAAGAAAAACGATTCTGAGCGGAGACTGTTTGTCAGTCTAGATATTAGACATACATATTATAGGTATACTTATCCATAGTATTATTAATAATTTTCAAATTAATCATATCACAATATCCATTAGGTAACGCGTTATACATCAACAACAAACCGTGGTACTATCATAGATATATAATAGTATACTTTAGAAGTTTCAACGTACCCCCGAATAATATTATACAATCATTACAATCACAACAAAATAACTAAAATAGTTATCCCAGGTTTTTTTAATATGTAATTTCGTCCAAATTTGTACTTAAAATGACTATAAAAATAAACTGTGTAAATGTATTTTTTAGATTTTTAAATAAAAGTTGAACATTTTATAAATTTTTAACTACAAAATAATTATTCAATTTTAAATTTGATAAATTTTGTCAAAATTTCAACTTCAAATGCTTATAAAAAATAATTGTGCCTATGTATTTTTAATATTTTTCAACTGCTATTGTAACAATGTATCAGGAGCCTTGTATTAATTTT
>NC_042494.1:166430835-166431605 GCF_005508785.2 Acyrthosiphon pisum | reverse complement strand
TCAGGGAAATTTCAAGTTTCTACAGTCTTCGTTTTTTAAATTACAACAAAATAAGAAAATCGTACGTAAGAAATCGAGTGAATATCAAATGTTGTAAAAATATGAATTTCAAACGCTCATAAAAATTTAATTTGAGTTTTCTTATAGACATTTTTTTTTTGATAAAGGTAGATTATCCTATAAGGAATCTTGTATTACATTTTAAAATCTTAGTTCTAAAAAAGAAAATTTTTACGAATTATAAATTCAAAATAATTAGGTAATTTTCGTGATTTTTCCATATTTTGTCAATTTTTGAACTTTAAATGCTAATAAAAAAAACTGTGACTAAGGATTTTTAATATTTTTCAAATGTCATTGTAACAATATAGTAGGAGCCTTGTATTAAATTTTCAAGTATTTTTACTCAACAAATAAAGTTTTATTGACATTCATAGAAAAAAAAACTAATTAAATTGGAAACTGAAATTGTCCGTAAACAGCTCAAAACAAATCAAAATATTTTGAAAAATTTATCATGTATAGAAATATAAACAACCAATAATATAAAAATAATACAATATAAAAAAAAATAAAAAAACACACATCATTGTAAAATCAATACATTCATCGTTCCACTCAGAATCTAAAAGGTCATATAATATATAGTAATATGACCTTTTTTTTTTTACATTTTGGCTCTTCAATTTTAGATTCTGAGTGGAACGATGAATGTATTGATTTTACAGTGTGATGTGTGTTTTTTAATTTTTATATTTAATTTTTTATTT
>NC_042494.1:166423509-166430735 GCF_005508785.2 Acyrthosiphon pisum | reverse complement strand
CCAGTCTAGTTTTCTTATTAATTACACAGTAACATAATGGAATAATATTATAATATGATTATTGATTATATTATCGATGACTGATCACGTTATACACACAGTGTCGATGAAAATCTAGCGATTCGATCCCGCAGGAAAAGGAATAGAAGAAAATGTTAACCCGACAAAATTGTCTAGTTCCAAGAAATTTATGGTCATGAAAAACTTTTGTCTGTGAAACTTCGCTCTATCTCATCAAAGTTGTATCCATCCGATAGTAAAAGTTGTCCCGACACAGGACCCAAAACGGATTTCCATGATTCCCTCGACTATACTGTAGTAATAGCATTTTGAGTCTTTATGATGGCTGGACTCTGGGTAAAACTCGGGTCGTCCGAAACTGCTAAAAACGAACCATAGTATTTAACCTTAATTAATACGTCTATATTTAGAATATCACCAGTTATACACTTATATAACATAATGTTATAAAGTATATGACTATATGGTTATTTTTCTTGTTACTTGTTGCTTTAAAATCAAAATAGTTTCATTACAAGTTAACAAGGTATTATTTTCAGAAATTTTCAGAAGAAAATTAATAATGTTAATCCGTTTCTCATTTTATACTCTCAGAATTTATGTGAACAGTTATTTATTTGATAATGACAGTTGTAATTAGATTTAAAAGGTTATGGGACAATGTTTCAATAACTAACTATAAAATTGGCTTCTTACGTCAAAAGTTCAACATGCGTTTCATGTTTTGACCATTTCAAAATTACTGTTTGTTCTGTACAGAATAGATTGAAAATATCGTAGGAAAAAAATATTTAAAATGTTTCCTCTATATTATAATATTAATGTCTGTTAGTTTCTAATATCATAAAACGCGTAGAGATTAAAATCGTAATCTAATAATGTTATGGTTACGGGTGTACCATGTATTTTTAATTATAATTCGATCAAAACTTGGTACCAATATAGGCACAATTTTAAGATTGAATCAAACTCGTTGTTAATTGTAATTGATTCTAAGAGATAAGTTAAGAAATATTTTATAAGGCACTTCAGTTGATAAAATTATGTAATAAATACTGATTGAAAACGTTTGCTCCTTAGGATATGATTTTAACAACCGAAAGCACGTCTCTGAAACCCAGTCACGTGTACATTATATTTTGAGGATAGACGGCAAAAACTCGAATCAGTTTATATAATATTGCACCTCTTGTCGTCCAGGGATATTATTTGGGCGCGTCAGAAGTGAAAAGCAACAGCTATGCGAAAACTATCGTTATCCAGCACTGACGTTATAAAGAACACTGAAAACTCGACCCTTGAGGCGCTGTTTATTACATGATTTCTTTTCCAACACCTTTTGACCGTAATAGTCACACCGTGTCAAGTATAACTAGTATTTGATTTACGTGTGCAGACACTACGCTTAAGAGTCACCGTGAAATAAAAATACAATTTGACGAGAGAATCCAAAAAGGATAGACGAAATAAACGTCGAGACCAAAATATTTAATAAGTTTTAAAATATAACACGATCGATAAAAATAAATACAACATTGTACCAAACAACAATGTGAATTGACGTTTTCTGAAATAAAATTCAAATTTAGGTATAATCTCTGAGTGTTATCCAGACGATTAGCATTTTTGAAAACGATATATACACCCCTTACAATATATACTTACAAGGTCACTCAGCAATACGCCTTCATTACTCATTTATTTATCATAACGAGTTCAAAATATATTATTTATTAATACTTTTATTTATCCTTTCTAACTATTTACTGTAACTTCAATAATAATAGGTTGCCTTTAAGACTGTACTTCTAACTGTCCCTATCTGTTTTGATACATATCTTATGGATTTTGTTTAAAAATGTTGTTAATATATTGTGTTATTTATCACACATTATAAGTACCTACTTACTCTTTCAACCCAAACATCGCTTAGAGAAGTTATCTAGATAACTAGAAGCTATATTCAAATATAATGTAAATTATTATGTCTTTTTCATAAAAAAAAATATATACGACACGATTTGACAGCAATCATAATATTTTGACAATTCAGTTAATTATTTTTGTTTATTTAATTACAAATTGGTATTTATAAATTGTTTCATTTGAAAAACAATTTTCAATAATTTCCATAGCATAGTTATTACCTTTACATAAATCAAAGCAAATATTTCTAGTTTACCTCTATTTGGACATCAAATTTTAACAATATTCAAGTATACAAAAAAAACACATAAATTATATTATATTATATTCAGATGGGTATATTAATAATGTTATGGTTATTATTTTAAAGCTAAACAACTCGACAAGCCTCAATTTAACGAACTAACAACATGTAAATGATGTACGATTTTACAAAATATGTTTATTAAAATAAATATGTGGTACGTAATTAACTGTATCCACGAAATATGTAGAACATAGTTAAAACATTTCACAAATAATATATAGGTTAACTAAAATAAAAAATTAGTTCAAGGTACATAGGTAGTTATTATATTAGAAGTTGTATTAACAATAATTAATAATTATAAATTACTATTTTATACATTCACTACAGCGTTGCCCCGGGGAAAAATTGTGATTAATTAACTCTTTTTGGGTGTAATTCGCTCTGCATAGGCATGGAAGCAAAATCATATATTTTAATTTTTAGTCATTCCACGTGGCGTTGCCCGTGAGTTTCGCTTATGGTTATGCAAACAGTATATTATCAGGTAGGCAATCTACCTGCAGTAGATTCCGGACACAGCGAGATGGGACATAAAATATAGTCTATATATTAGTACAGCTTTGTAGTTGAAAAAAAAATTTGTATACATTTGCAGTCGAGTATACAGTGTACCTAAAATAGTATTGAAGTCATAGTTGATCATTCTGGATTTTTAGGGGTATTTAATATTTATATATTAATATGTTTTGGGGGGTAATTTTATCGTTTAAAATATCATTGGAGTATCATTGGTGTACGCGTGATGCATGAGATTATTTTTATCGATAAAGTTCTCGGAACAGTTCTTATTGTTGACCTTCGGATAAAAAAAGATAGGTTGCAGGTAACTGGAAACTCTCGGGCCGCCGCGCCGTGCCGTGCAGCACAATACGTATTGGCAGTGAATAATTTTAATTGTTAATTACTCCACTAAAAGGCAACATTTTTGAAAATCCTTTCTTATTGCACGTTTAAAATAAGAGAAGAAATCTCTATTCCAAATTTAAGTTCGTACGTTGTGTAGTTTTTGAGTTACAGCCATGAGAGGGTCAGTGGTATGTGGATTTTATGTGTATAGATAATTATTCATTTTCGATTTTCTTCAACAGTATCTTGTTTGATGGGAAAGTGAATATAGTTGGTGCATTCGGGAGGTCAAAATTTGAAATTTCCAATAGTTTTCAAAAGTGCCGTGAAATACAAAAGAAAAATTAAGGAAAAACGGGAATTTTTACGCAAAATCTGTTTTCGAGAAAATCGATTTTGGTTTTTGGTACAACTCTAGAACAAATGACCGTAGGTGCATAAAATTTTGACTGAATATTTATATTAGCATTTTCTATACACCATACCATTATTGTGATATGATTAATTTGAAAATTATTAATTATACTATGGATAAGTATACCTATAATATGTATGTCTAATATCTAGACTGACAAACAGTCTCCGCTCAGAATCATTTTTCTTATACAGTGATATTATATCATTAAATTCAAATTTAATACTATCTATTATACAGTGACCCACTTGTAACCTACTGTACAGCAGAGCGACATCCACTTACCCACCTTTTTATTAATATATTTGGTGGCTCACGAGTCTCTTCTCGCTGGCCACTCCTGGTATATATTATAAACGATCAGAGTCGTAGGTATATAACTATATACTATAGGCACAGTAAAAACTCATTAGTGCCATATTACGTTATTATCAAACGTCCGTCGTCATGTTTGTGTTCGTATTCAAATGAGCATGTGTGTTCATAATATGTCCTTTCATCATAATTTTAAGACAGTTGATAACACGCTCGTGGTAAAGGTAATATTTAATTAAACATTTATAACTATTAGCATTTTAATAATTCGAATCTCGGTACAATATTCATTAAAATATAGAACCTACCGTGATTGTTTAACTTATTTATTAGGTAAATACTTCATCCCCAGATTAAAAGCAAAAAAAAAAACAAACATTTTCTTTTTTTTTATCATTACGCAGGTCGTTTATTTATTTTTGTTTTTAAATATGTAATACCTATTGTAATGGGAAATATTAAGCTACAGAAATAACTGCTATTTAAATAATTTATTTAACGAGTTAAACAAAAGCTGAGTATATTTATATCTATATCTCGCCCTATATGATAAAACCTGCACAGAAAGATTAATTTTTTAATAATTCCAATTTGTTTTGAATAATTTAAAAATGAAAAATTATTATTATTTTTGATTCTATTACAATTATATTGATCATACCTAATAATATTATGATGTAATATATATTATATTATATGATCAGTATCATAATATTCATAATATCGGTATACATTTCAAACAGGATTTAATTATTTTTAAGAATTATAGTATAATAAATTATTTAGTAGATAAAAATAATAAGACATTTATTTTAGGAATCGTTAAAATATATCGTTCAAGGATTAAGATATTTATTTTAATAAAACTCTATATAGCGTAAAACTAACGTTAAGAATTAGTATAACAATGAAGTGTGAATTGAAACACAAACAATGTTATTTACAGTTAGAAGTGCACATTTAGATCGTGGTTTCCTTAGGAAATCCATTAACGACCCTGCAGGAGGGTTGCTATGAACAAATAGTAACATTAGCTACTACACCGATACATTGGTCAAAAAAGCACTTAAGAGACCCATCAAGAGATTTCGTAGAAAACTGGGACCGATTGATCCTTGAACATTTTAGGATTTGCGACCAATATAAAATTTATCTATGATCTGAAATATCAAACCGCAGTAAAGTTATGAGTTCATTGTACATATTGTTAATTATTGTTATTGTAAATAACTTGTATTGTATTTTACTGTAATGTAGAAATCGAATAGTCAATAATAGGATTAAACTGAGCGCTGAGCTCCACTCAGAAACATAGTATGACCTTCAGTATTTAATAATTGTTTATAATAATAAATCATCGCTTTCGGACAGTTTGGATCATTGTTTTGACTTTCGATAATATATTTTATTTCTTGACGCATTACTGCCGTTTGTTTTTTTCTTCTGCAATTTTCGCGCGCCAGAGCTTTTTTCGGTCCCTCGGGCTGTTTTTCTAACGCTAGCCGGCTTGACCAGCATGACACAAAAGCGAATAAATAAACTTTTAACAACTCTATTAGATGAAGAAAATATATAACATTCTATATAATATTGTTTTATTATAACTATTTATAGTGCGTCGTCATGGCCCTCGGCGGGTGCGATAAATCCGCAATCGTCTTCAATATATGATCGTAAACAAAACTTGTACTGCGCTTAGTACGATACTTGTGTGATCACTTTTGTTGAAATAACGAGACTTACGTTTCCTATGAAACAAACCATATTATATGGCAGACATTGGGTATTGCTGTATTGTTATATATATTTACTCGTATAAACCTTACGTTACGCTTTATACATAATGAATTTCACCCTTGAAAAAAAAAAAGATAATAATATACAACACTATACGTTTATAAAAGTTTAATCTCCTGGCCGGTCATTACTTTATTACTATTATTATTATTATTATCATCATTATTATTATTATTATTATTAACAGTGAGCTGCATCGTGCTGAAACTTAATGATCGGCTGGAACAAGCTACCGCCACATGTGTGTAACGGTCATTTTTTGTCGGTCGTTTATATTCCGCCAATGAGGTGCAGAACGTGTTATAATAATATAACGTATTAACTTTTCTATACTCGGTAAACACAGTAACATGACATGTGAAAGTTTATTAGCGGCAAGACACAAATAAAAGTTAACCATTAAGTTCTTGCTACGTGACAGTCGTACCTATCTAACAAGTAAAATTAGTAGGATACGCAAAGGTTGGGGGGGGGGGGAATCTACACAAATCCATCCTAAATCCTGTTTTCCATCACTATGACATATTCAAACGCGTGCCTTCGACTTTTCTCAAAGTTGGTTTAGTATCACTGTTCCAAAGGTTATAACAAATATAGCGCAGTAAAATCAAACCTTATATATTTTAGTCCAAAGTTTAACGTGAAATATACTTCCCAATTCGTAATAATATACACTGAATTGTAATCGTTAAAAATTATCGATTCATACGAAACGTACGATTTATTATATTATTCGGATGTATTGATCAAACGTGATCCCATCCAGTGGCGTAGCCAGGATTATCAAATGGGGGGTGTTTTAAGTATAGATTAAAACCAAGTTTTTACGGTTTTTGTATATAAATAAATTTAGGGTTCAGGACTTGACTTGTTGCACTAAAAATTATCGAAATATGCAGTCGAAATTCTCAAAATATGCTTAAATATATTATGTACTATGTAGCAACATGTTTATATTAGTTTTGAAAAATCATAAAAAATAAGTAGGTATATAAACCTGATAAATAAATAAATAACAACTTTATTTTTAAAAATACTGGCATACAATAGGTACTAGGTTAATAAATAAGTAATAACGAATAACGTGATATGTGACCACCTTGATAAACGAAGACGTACCTATATCTACTAATGTTCATTTCTTCGTACAATCTACAATCTAGATGTCAATATTATAGTTTAAACACAGTTTTGTCACAAAGAGATTTATGAAATCTTACATATGCGAACATAGGGCCAAGCTCCACAAACAATTTTAACAGCCCTCCACTCCTCCCAAACATTAACTTAATTTTTTTAAGCTTATTCAATTTTATAATAGTATGGTATTATAAAAGGCTTCGACCTCCCCAAATCTCAAAACTATCGCCTATTGTACCTAATTAAACATAATATTTTTCAATTTTATCTAAATATAATTTTTCCCGACAATTGTATGTACTTACATTTAAGTTAAAAAATACACAAATATGCAAATTCAAACTTTGTAATTCAATTTCGCCATTTCATAAGACAAATTTATAACTTGCAAGCAGTCTCGAACCCTATAAACAATTTATTTATTAGGAGGGAAAATTTCAATGGGGGGGGGGGGGG